>NW_019265938.1:0-69490 GCF_002742605.1 Olea europaea var. sylvestris | reverse complement strand
ATTTTTATCCCCCCCCCCCCCCCCCTCCCCTTCTTCTTTTTGGGTATGTATATAACACCTTGAAAGTCTTCCTAGGTTGTGATGTGAGCGTCATAGAGGAACATAGTATCAAATATCAGTCCACTTTGGTAGATTACCCCCCATCAAATGTAAATATATTTGAAATATTTTCTTTTTGTTATATTGACACCTTGAAAGTCTTCCCAACTAGTGATGAGTGCCATAAAGGAACATAAGAGTAAACTTGGAGAAGAGTAATTCGCTAAAAGTCGCATAAAATATATTTTAAATGTGCAGAAATATCTATATCTGATACATGGATATTAAGTACAATATGCACTTGAAGAACAGTAACCTAATAATATTTCATGCATTGAATTATGGTAGGGTTCCAGATTCAGAGTGATGAAATCATTCTCGAACAGACATCTCAGGTGGCGATCGACGAATTCATGTCAGCAACTATGCGGCAATATGCATGGTGATCTGCAGTGTTCTTAAAGCCGGGAATAAAATCACAGAAGAATCTCAAAACAGCAGCTAGGTGTTGTGAATCATTAGAAGCATGAGCCGCTTCAAGAAACAGTGAAGGCTGGACAGTGTTGACCTGAAACCCAACAAAGTTTATGCGTCAAGTTCTAAAAAATTCGAACAGTATACAAGCAGTAAGAAAAACCACATTCCGCTAACATTTTCCTTCCGCCATACGAATCATGTTGATCTTCACCAACCTCTGTTTAGGCCAGACAATCCATGGTGCACAAAAGAGACATGTTTGGCTAAGCTTATTGGTATCCAATGTTCTGATAAATTATAAAGAAGTTTCATATTTTGAAATTAACTTTTACTTCACTGTCAAAATAAGCTACTGATTTTCAATTTTGATCACTAAAAAATTACTTATTTTATATTTATTTACTTATAAGCGAACCTTTTAAGCTACAAGCATGCTCTTAATAAATATTCCATGATTTTCATTCGCATAATTCGCTTAAGCCATTTGGATCAGTTCATCCTTATGCAGAATCTACATGTCCAAACTTCTCTAATTAAAATTACCTAATTCTCTCCCAAACCATGACGAAGATGATAGAAACTATTGATTTAAAGTTCACACTTAAAACTGTTGGGCATAATCAAAATTTACCTTGTTCTTCCGAGCATAACGCAAAGCTTCAAGATAATATCCATCTTGAACAAGCAGCAACACATAGTCGTGATGCAATGAGAGCTCTCTTAGCATATCCAGCCCCAGTTTTCGTGTTTGAATGTTCTGACGGCCTGACTCTAGCAGTTGTAATGCTACTTCTTTTGAGGGCTCGATAATCTACATTATAAAACATCTAGTTTTGAGTCTTAAATTTAAATCGAGCTGAACGTTAATTCGAATCCCGTTGTAAAAAGGCAGATAAACGCAACCTTATTTATGACAAACAATCCAAGTTCTTCATAACGTTCATCTCGAGCTAGTAGTTGTACCATGAAGACATAAGTATTTGGATCCACCTTCAATTTTTCAAAGCTAGCACTGGAAGAAATGGAAATGAAGAAAAGAAAATATAAGACTAAAACATGGAAAATTAACAATTTCAGCTAACAAATAGAAACGAAAAATTATTTCAAAAGATGGTGATAATCAGGGCATGACTTATCTTAACACCTCCCCAAACAGCCAAGATAATTAAAAAGAAAAAAAGAAAAAAAAAATCGAAACAGAGTTCAAAGAATTCCTGGTGGAATGTAAAAGTAAAATGACTTCATTACAACCACTATATTAATAAGCAATGTGATATCCTCAAAACAATACAGATTAGTAAGTTGAAATTTTTCTCAGGACTTCTAAAAGAAAATACCTGCGAACGAACTCAACAATGATAGAAATCAAGTAAGATGCATCTCCCAACATCTCTTCCTCAATAGCCGCAAACACGAATCTGTACAAATCTGCTGGTGAAATTGCTGCCGAACTCACTTGGGATTCCTGCTGCTCAGAAGCATTAGCATTTAATGCTTTGTTACCAGCTACAAGAATTTGAGATTGTACAACTGATGAATCAACTTGAGCACCAGATGCTTCAGGCTCCACCATGTATCCTCCCTCAGTTATACCACTCGATGAATCAAGATTATGAGAAGTCATCTTTTTTGATTCAAAGCTCACACTTCCATCAGAACCTGATGTTGATTGTGTAAATATATTCGAGGATTCATTCTCAATGCCACGAGCAGGTTCCTGCTGGACTCCAGATGCATCTATTCCACTGGATTCATCAACAACTCTATTGGGGCTATTTAAATTAGAAACACCAGATGGTGAAGTCTCTTCTGCATCTGTTCTCTTCTGATAACTGCCTGTTTTGACTGCCTGTGAGTAGGTTGTCATTAAAACATCTATTGCCCTGGCAACCATGGCTAGAGATCTTCTTTCCAAAATAACAGTGCGAGCAATTGCCAAGCACAACTGTTTAGCCTGAAGCAACCAAAATGGCTTATTACCATTTGGCAGAACTAGAGGTACCACACATATTCTTGAAGAAAAGATGCATGTGCTTACATAAAATTATGTTCAACTAGATACTGTACATAAAAGAAAACATTTTCAGTTATTTGACTAATGTACTCAAATATCGTGACATAAAATAACATTTTCAGTTATTTGACTGATATACTCAAATATCGTGACATAAAATTGGCTACCACATTTACTGGCTTCATTACACATGATGCACATGCTTCCTTCAGAGCATCTCCAGAGAGGGGTTAATCAATATTACACACTAACAAATTTATATGCATATACAAGCAAGCAGCTGTACTGAGATCTGATAGGCCACCTATACAAATTAAATACCAAAGACGTAAAAGCAAGGCAGGGGCAGAAAAGGAAGGACCGGAAAGATTATAACAACCAGCATGTGTCACAACAGATTTGGATAGTGGCCATTATATAAACAGAAGAAGAAGGGAAGAAACGGCAGCTAGAAAATCAGGAAAATCTGGGGAGAGTTTGGACCTCTCGAAAGTCCATTTATCCATTTCATTATTGTCATTCCATTTTAGTTAATTTCGAGTTATATTGGAAAGTAATCCCTGTTGACGTTCCTTCAGAATTTTATGTCAATACAGTAATTCATTTTGAGTTGTCATTGCTGATTTACGTGAATTTCATATTTGAGCTGATTGAATTCCTTGAATTTTCTGCTCATTAGTCTCTTTGGCCGCAGGGTTCTATCATTTTAATATCATTTTGGTATCAGAGCAAGCTCCTGGAATGACGCTCACTGATCGTGTAGGGGAATTGGAGAGAAGAATGGAAACTATTCAGGCTGGGATGGAAGTAATGAAGTCTGAAATGCAGCGGATTCATAGTATAGAGAAGAACATGGGTCTGATGATGGAGCAGTTTAAACTTGTGATGCACCGCTGGGATGATCGAGAAAGGGAACGGAAAGCAAAGGGCCCAGAGGAGGTCCCTGATTCAGAATTCACTGGAAACTCAACAATAACACCTGGAGATGTAGAGCAAACTGGAGGACTGTGGTGACTGGAGTGTAGGAATAGGAGACTGGAGATTCCGGTGTTCGAAGTGGAGAATCCAGAAGGGTGGGTGTTCAAGGCTGAACGATATTTTAACCTCACTTAGATCTCCGAAGCAGAAAAGATGGAGGCCGCCGCTATTTGCTTTGATGGGGAAGCTCTCTCGTGGTATCAATGGCAACAGAGGCGTAAGAAGGTGTCGAACTGGGAAGAATTAAAAGGTCTAGTATTGAACCGTTTCCGAGCAACCCATGGGAGGACTAGCGAGGAGAGGTTCTTAGCTCTCCGGCAAGAAGGTTCGGTGAGGGAATATCGGCAATGGTTTTAGACCTTGGCTGCGCCGCTTCCAGATGGATTATTAGAGGGGCACTTCATTAATGGGCTGAAGGCAGAGGTGAAGGCTGAGTTAAGGGTATTAAGACCCAGTGGGCTAGAAGAGATAATGGAAATGGCCCAAAGGATAGATGAGAAAAACGTGTTGGGTCAAGGGCAGTGGGCCGGTCCAGTATGAAATAAGGCAGGCGGGTTTCCCTCCCATATTAATTCCAACCCACCAAGAAGCAATCTGATAACTCCTAGAACGCACCCGATCCATCACAATCAAGCGACTTCCAATTATCTTCCTCGATTCAACCCAGCCTCGAGCTCGCAACCATCCCCGATTGAGAAAAACGACAAGCCCACCTTTAAACGACTAAGTGAGGCTGAACTACAAGCGAAAAGAGAGAAGCGGCTATGTTTTCGATGTGATGAAAAATATACTATTGGGCATAGGTGTAAAAACAGAGAGTTGCACGTGATGTTGATTCACAAGGAGGAGGGAACCACAGTGGTCGAAGAAGTGGGGGATATCCTGCAGGAGGTAGATGAGGATAAAGTGTTGGGTAAAGAGGGGGAAGCGGTGGAGCTCTCCATCAATTCGGTGGTAGGGTTGACTTCACCCCATACCATTAAGGTTAAAGGAAGAATTGGAGAGCAGGAGGCTGTGGTGCTGGTGGACTGTGGTGCGACACACAACTTTATATCAATGGAATTGATCCAGAAATTAGAAATACGTCGAACAGAGACGTCGGGCTATGGTGTGATCATGGGAACGGGCCTTGCTGTGCAAGGAGCTAGGATTTGTAAAGGAGTTGTCCTCAAGCTCCAAAATCTAGAGATTATTGATGATTTCCTTCTCTTGGAGTTGGGCAGTTCGGACGTTATATTAGGGATGAAGTGGTTGTCCTCCTTGGGGAAAATGACAATTGATTGGCAGGCTTTGGTAATGCGATTCTAGGTACGGGAGACGACGGTTACCTTACAAGGGGATCCCAGTTTGAGTAAGACATTAGTTGGCTTTAAAGGCAATGATGAAGGCCTTTAAGGAAAGAGAGGAGGGAATCTTGTTGGAGCTCGGGAGCTTAGCAATCGAAGTAAAAGATGGGGATGAGAGGCAGACAGAGATGCCAAAGGAGTTGGAATCATTACTAAAGGAATCTGAGGAAATATTCCAAGATCCGTGGGGATTGCCACCACGCCGAGGCAGAGATCATGCGATTACACTCCAGCCTGGGGCCGAGCCAGTAAGCATCAGACCTTATCGCTATCCTTACAGTCAGAAAAATGAGATTGAGAAGTTGGTGAAAGAGATGCTAGCTGCAGGCATAATTCGGTCTAGTGTGAGTCCATTTTCCAGCCCTGTATTGTTGGTTAAGAAGAAGGACGGAGGGTGGAGATTTTGTGTGGACTATCGAGCTCTCAATAAAGCAAGGGTGCCTGATAAGTTTCCAATTCCAGTAATAGAAGAGTTGTTGGATGAATTGCACGGTGCCACCATTTTCTCTAAACTGGATTTGAAAGCGGAATATCATCAAATTCGGGTGGCAGCGGAGGATATCCCTAAAACAGCCTTCCGTACTCATGAAGAGCATTATGAGTTTTTGGTTATGCCCTTTGGATTAACGAACGCCCCAGCCACTTTTCAAGCCCTGATGAACGATATTTTTAAAGAACAGTTGAGGAGGTCCGTGTTAGTTTTTTTTTTTTTTATGACATCCTTGTGTACAGTCGAAATTTGGAAGAACATCGGGAGCACTTGAGAGGGGTACTTAAAATACTGGAGGCGCAACAGCTGTACTTAAATCGAAAGAAATGCATATTTGGGCAGCAAGAGATAGAATACTTGGGGGCACGTCATATCGCAACAAGGGGTGGCAGCCGATAAGGCTAAACTTCAGGCAATGGTAGATTGGCTGCCTCCATGAACCCTTCGAGAGCTTCGCGATTTTTTGGGTTTGACGAGATATTATAGGAGGTTCGTGAAGGATTATGGAAAACTTGCCCAACCATTAACAGAGAGATTGAAGAAGAATAACTTTTATTGGGACGAGGTGGCTGAAAAGGCTTTTAAGGAGTTAAAGAAGAAGATAACACTGCCAGTTTTAGGCCTACCAGACTTTACTAAAACTTTCATTGTGGAGACAAATGCTTCCGGTCATGGTTTGGGGGCAGTGTTGATGCAAGACCAGCGTCCCATCGCTTTCTTCAACCAGGCATTGAATTCGAAGGGGAGAGAAAAATTAGTCTATGAGAGAGAACTCATGGCTATAGTTTTTGCAGTTCAGAAATGGAGACATTACCTCTTGGGCCACCATTTCATTATTAGGACGGACCAGAGAAGTTTGAAATTTTTATGGGAACAGAGATTAATTAATCCTGAGTATCAGAAGTGAATGGTGAAACTCATGGGATTCCAATTTGAAATTCAGTATAAGCAGGGCTTGGAGAATAAAGCAGCCGATGCCCGATCGCGAGTGCCTCGCTCTCCGAAGTTGATGGCATTATCTCTACCGGGGATAGAAAATTGGAAGCGCTGGCGAGAGAAGTTGTTGAGGATAAAACCTTGCAGAAAATTGTTGAAGAGCTCAAACAACATCCTTCCGATTGGCCAGATTACTCAATCTGTGAAGGACAATTATTGTATAAAGGAAGGTTGATGTTACCTAAGGGTTCAACTTTGATACCCTTGGTGTTGTCTGAGGGTCATGATGGCAGCTTGGGAGGACACTCAGGGTTCTTGAAGACATATAAGAGAATCAATTTGAATGTGTATTGGGTTGGCATGAAGAAAGATATCCATCAGTATGTCAAAAATTGCTCCATTTGTTAGCAAAATAAGTATGAAGCGTTATCTCAAGGTGGGCTGTTCCAACCTCTAGCAATACCAAACCAAGAATGGGAAGACATTGCCATGGATTTCGTGGAGGGACTACCTAAGTCAGGAGGCTGGGATTCAATATTGGTTGTAGTGGATAGGCTCAGTAAGTATGCACATTTTGTAGCCTTAAAGCACCCTTTTTCGGCTGCTGGGGTTGCAAGGACTTTTGAAAAGGAGATTGTGAGGCTCCATGGAGTACCACGCTCTATTGTATCAGACAGGGATAAAATTTTCATGAGCAGATTCTGGGAAGAATTATTTAGACTGCAAGGCACCAAAGTATGTCGTAGCACCGCCTATCATCCACAATCGGATGGTCAATCGGAGGTGGTGAACCGAACAGTGGAAACGTATCTTCGCTGCTTTGCGTCTTCTAAACCAAAGTCATGGGTCAGCTGGTTACCGTGGGCTGAACTGTGGTATAATACTTCATATCATACTTCATCTAAAATCTCTCCGTTTCAGGTTTTGTATGGGAGGGAACCCCCGTTGTTAGTCAGGTTTGAGAGAGGATCTACTCCAGTGTCAGTAGTTGAACAGCAACTGATAGAAAGGGATGGAGTGTTGGAAGAACTAAGAGGGCAACTACTCTGTGCTCAATCATACATGAAAAATACAGCAGACAGTAAGAGGAGGAATGTCTAATTCAACATCGGGGACTTGGTTTATCTTAAGATACGGCCTTATCGTCGCAAAACTTTATCATCCCACTCAAATGAGAAGCTACCCCCAAGATTTTATGGACCTTATAGGGTTGAGAAGAGAGTGGGAATGGTGGCATATCAGTTGAAGTTGCCGGAGAATTGCCGTATTCATCCGGTATTCCACGTGTCTCAGCTGCGCAAGGTTGAAGGAAATCCCCAAGTGGTAATAGATATTCCCAACCACTTGAATGAGGAACTGGAAATGATAGTAGAGCCAGAGGCAGTTTTGGGGGGTCAGACCTGGGAAAGGAAGCAACATCAGGGGTATTGAAGTTTTAATCCAATGGAGAGGGTTGCCACCCTTAGAGGCGACTTGGGAACCATCTGAGTTGCTGAAACATCAATTTCCGGAATTCCACCTTGAGGACAAGGTGAGTTTCGTGGGAGGGAGTAATGATAGGCCACCTATACAAATTAAATACCAAAGACGTAAAAGCAAGGCAGGGGCAGAAAAGGAAGGACTGGAAAGATTATAACAACCAGCATGTGTCACAACAGATTTGGTTAGTGGCCATTATATAAACAGAAGAAGAAGGGAAGAAACGGCAGCTAGAAAATCAGGGGAGAGTTTGGACCTCTCGTAAGTCCATTTATCCATTTCATTATTGTAATTTCATTTTAGTTAATTTCGAGTTATATTGGAAAGTAATCCCTGTTATCCATTTCATTATTGTAATTTCATTTTAGTTAATTTCGAGTTACATTGGAAAGTAATCCCTGTTGATGTTACTTCAGAATTTTATGTCAATACAGTAATTCATTTTGAGTTGTCATTGCTGATTTACGTGAATTTCATATTTGAGTTGCTTGAATTTTCTGCTTGTTAGTCTCTTTGGCCGCAGGGTTCTATCAAGATCTTGAATGGATCGAAATGGTACCTTATTTGCTTCCAATTTCCTTCTCTGCAAGAATTCAAGGATTGATGGCGTGTCAGAGCTACTGGCAGAAATAGCCTGCAACAAATGGGTCCATTCACAGCAAGAATAACAGATATACTAAAAAACACAATGCAATGGGATACAAGAACTTGCCTCCAGATCCAAATGGATCTTCCACAAAAAACCATTAGCAACATCACATATAAGATCAGGAACAAGAAAAGACCAGTCATCTCCGTAGATGATTATTTCAGCATCACTCAACTCTTCTGACTCTGAAGCTCTAGAGAAACCTCTCAGCAATAGAGGAAGTGGAGCAGATATAGGTGTTCGTGATTCTGCAAACATATCATATATAATGACAACTTTCGCATCCACTTGATGAACAAGCAAAATGTTGTCAATCACACTAACAGCGATCCTGTTAGAGTAAATTGGCAAAGAACCCTGAAAATCCAAAAGATCTTTATTACACAAAACCAAGAAGATCAAGAATAAGTAATGAGTAGAAACTGTCAAGTTAATAAATTTACTGAAATCCACCATATGAATTAGGATGCCAGATTGCTAAAGTTGATAAAGATCTTCAAAACAAAAATCAATTAGAGATTTCCTTCATTAATTTTTTTATGTGAGAATTTACTTCAGTACCCAGAAACCTTCTAAAGCCCAAGCAGCTAGGAAGAAAGTGTAACGAATGTGAGCTGTTGAAACTAGCTTATTGCAAAATCAGAAGGCCAAAATAATAAAAGCACCATACACAGAAAATCACCTAGCAATTAATACTACATATTTGAAAAGAAAGAACCACACAAGCATCAATAATTGCTCAAAATGTTTTATTAGTAACGCAAATTAATTCCAGGTGTTTTTCAGTTCATTAAGTGGTAAGAGAATAATTAGCTTATCTCTGAACTGGGCTTTTATCCAAGAACTTACCTGTTGTACAACAGCATCCCGGTAAAACCTATATGAGTGCAGTAGCATTGCAACTCTATCAAATTGCAAGCAGTAAATTCTGCCATACCTGTCAACATGAGATAGTATGACTATATGGCAACGTCAAACTCTGACAAATGAAACAAAACAAAAAATAGAAAGAAAGAATAACTTACACGGTGATTATATGGACATCTTCAGCAGAAAGAATAGGCTTACTATTTGCCTCAGATTTTGCCATTGTCATCTCAAACCTAGGCAGGCGAATGATTCCAGCCGATGAAAGCTAAACAGCATGAATGGAATGAATCATAAATCATAACCATGACAAACCAATATACAAAGTTACTGTAGTCATTTCCACTTAAATCCCTTGTGGCATATTAAGAGAACATTAGCCACATTTCCTGATGAAGGGTAACAACAGCAAATTGAATTTTCTAGAACTATAAATGGAAGCTGTGAAGGTAGAATAAGACTCTCTCTCATCCAGCTTTTCTGTTAATAAGCAAGAAAATATATTATTTATAGTTTTCTCTTCTCAGATATCAGTATTCACTCATCAGCTGTTACTTTTTTAGGACAAACTCTATTATTAATATCTCTCAACACATAACTAAGACTGCCATCACTATAACACCTATAAAAAGCTTGATTTATCTAAAGACAGAGATCAAACAGAAAAAAAATTTCCTCTGAATTAGGTGAGTTGCTATACCTGATACCCCGTGCAACTCTTGCTCTGCATGCCTGAAGCAAGAAGCACCAACCTGCTTTCATGCGTGTAGATGTACCAACTAACGTTCAATTTCTTTGTCTCAACCAAATGGAGTGATTTTAACTCAGGATTGTAAGAGTAGAAGTCCAGTCCACTGTAGTCATATCCAATTTCAGAGAAATCAAATGAAACCAAAATACAACTAGAGGTCTCACAAGTAAAGTTTACAAATAAGAGTTTTTACAAGCATTCTCTCCCCACCAGTGACAGATATCATGTCAGCAGATACTCATGGTTTCCAAAACTCCGGCTAACTAACCTCTCGTGTGAGTACCACAGACACAATACCATACAAGCTAAGAATTGTTTCAGTTCAATTCCATATAGTACTTTCCTTCAGCAAATCAAACAAGAAGGATTGCATAGCTAGATTTTTAAGCAACTACGACTAGTAGGAAGCAAAATAAAATTTAAAGATGATTGCACAGTTTAATACTCTCTATAGTATTAAGCATTAGCCATCTCATCTAAAAGCTTGAACTGTTAAGGAGGGGATACAAGTATTTATTTAAATAAGTATTCAACACGTTACCTCAAATGCAGACTGAATTCGTTATTTAATCAAAGGTCTACATGCACTATTTTCTTAAAAGGGAAGCAAGAGTTGAACTCAAATCTTTTGCCTAGCTATGTTATCATGTTAATCGTCTTATCTAAAAGCTTAAACTATCAGAAAGGGGCCACATGTAACCATTTACATCTTGCTTTCAACAATATCCATTTAAATACAAAATATACTGTCGAAGCCTTTACAAGTGTCTCCTTTACCAGTATCATCACTATTACACCTAATAACTGAATTTTAATGACCATATCTTTGCATATCTTGGTTGGTATTCGAATACTCGATGAACTAAACTAATCACATGGATCAACAGAAAATTCTTGAGACGAAGAAACATTGAGTGGTTACCTTGTTTTAACAAATACAATATCACAAGTTGGACAATCTGTCCAAAAGAATCCCAGAATACTTTCTGATTCAGACCTGCATTTCTGACTGAAAGTATCTCCTGTTTGCTTGTTCCAGATCTGAACCTCATAATTAGATCGCTGGATGGCCAAGAGCTTTAAATCTAAAGAATATCGAATACACAGCACAGGGCCTTCGCATAGTGGATCAGAGGATGGAAAAACATTAGGATCATATGGAGCAGTCTTCCATGAGAAAATCTACAAAACATGAGAACCACAGAATTTAGGTGAAAAGAGGGGTGCATTGAAAACCCATATTTCAGACAGTTAACAGCATCATATCCAGACGACTGCAACGTAATTACCCGATCAGATGTCAGTTGAAGTAGCAGTTTATTCCCATCATCGTACAAGAAACTTCTTGTTCCAGCGAGTGTGCATCTTAAAGGTGGATATTGAATATAAACATGTGACAGAGCACCAGATACATTTAAACCATGATGGTTAGAAGAAGATGCTTTTCCAGACATGTCAACGTTTTCCTGTTCTCTATGCAACTAAAATTTGGTAGGACGTGTTTAAACTAAGTCTAAGCTGCAGCAACAGTGAAGCTGGGGAGAAAGAAAGAATCAGACATGAAGTGCTAAATATGAAAGATTCATGAGTAACATTCCAAACAAACTCTCAACTCTCAAATACTTGAATAAATTGTAGAAAGCTAACCTTTACCAATGATGCCTAGAGTGTTTTCCTGCCAAATTGATAAACTTCCTTGAACTCAAACCTTTCGTTGGAGCTGCATGAGAAATTCTGGAGTAAGGAAAGAGAAAAAAGATAATACAAATTGAGGGAGTGCATCACAATAAACAATCATTTATGTAAATAAGTTGGTCATACAACATTCCACATGCAATTCTTTAAGAGAAGGAATTCTTTTAAGCACATGTCTCGTTCAACTTCTGGAACCCTTGCCGCAACACAGCTACCATATTGTTTGGCCTAAAAAAAAAAAAAAACTGTACTAGTGTCCCAGAACTAAAATGTTGAAGAACAGTAAGAAATCAACAGAAAATTCTGAATTAAAAATGTAAAAACTGGAGCCAACCAAGCTGTACGACTCCTTTGACACAAAATTAGTAGAAATTGCACCAATCTGTAGACTTGGACCTCGTTTTTCCTATACAGCCTAACAAGGCAAATCCTTTATTCCTACAAAATTAAATGTTGAGGCCCATAACACTGACAGATATTTGCTCGCAGTCATGACCAGATTTCAACTATGCCATAAAGAGGCGACAGACAGCCTCAGACGGTATAGAAACTTGGAAATCAATCACTATCTCTGCCTAATCTGTCACCATTTCATGCCAACTTGACAATGCGTTTTCCATGATTGCAAAGTAAAGCCACCTAACGAGAAATGTTTAAAACAGACTACAATCTCGCTTGACGAATGGAGTCCTCACTTAAGAAAATCAACCAAATAATCAAGTAGCCTATCCTTCTTATAAACAAGCCTCCTAAAAGTTAATTC
This sequence comes from Olea europaea var. sylvestris, assembly GCF_002742605.1. Taxonomy (NCBI): domain Eukaryota; kingdom Viridiplantae; phylum Streptophyta; class Magnoliopsida; order Lamiales; family Oleaceae; genus Olea; species Olea europaea. The sequence continues at coordinate 57,006 of NW_019265938.1, read as the reverse complement.
ACCAGCTTTATCTCCATGGTTCCAACATTTTACGAATTAATATATTGACATAGCACCGAAGTTTTTTATTTTATTTCCATTCAGGCAAGACAAAATCTCATTACCAGGTAAAGACAGTTAATTACTTGGTATTTTATAACTAACAACAAAATCCAATAACCTGAAAAACAACGAACCTGAGCTGAACAATTCAACAAGATACGCTTAAGTACCGATGCAGTAGCACTATTCTTCTCCTTCATAATAAAAAATTAGAACACCTATATGATGTAATCCAGTAAACATTACTAAACAAAATTAAATATTACAAACAAATAAATTAGGGATTACAGTATTTATTTATTTTTTATCAAAACGGAGAGCAAAAACTGAGGTACCTTAAAATTGGATCATTTTTTCAAGAGAAGACAGAGAGAATTGTAGAGATTTTTGTATGTATGACAGTTGCGCTTGTAGATTTTCAAGAAGTGCAACCTCTTCACACCCTGATGGGGGTGATTCAACGTTGTTGATTAATATTCTCGGGTTACATGGGTTGGGCCATTTGGGAAACCCGGAATTTGGGCCTCTCACGTTGGCGAAACTGGGCTTTCTCTTCATGAGTTTTCGAAAAAATTCACAAATCCTGCTTTAAGTATGGAGACTTCACAAATCAGGTTTTAAGTTTACAAAATGCAAAAGTCAGGTTTCTTAGTTAATTAATTAAAAATATTTATTAACTAAATATAACAAGGTCACAATTATATAATTAATAGTCACATATACGTAATTATAGGTCACAATTTATTTATTGATCACATATTATCAAATTAATTGGTCACGGATTATTTCGATGTCACAAATCAAAAGTTTTTAGGTCGCAGTTTATTTCATCGATTACAGATCAGAAAATTATAGGTTACAATTTTTCTATCAGTCACATATTTTCAAATTTGTTGGTCATATATTATTTTTCGATCACAAATTATCAAAATTTTATGTTACAATCTACCAAATACTTGGTCACGGACACCAAATAATTGGTCATAGACCATCGCCACCAATACCACTACCAATTGCTCGCCACCATCACCATAGTTTAATTATAGTTGGTCACAGACGTCAAAATAATTGGTCATAGATTCCAAACACCCGCACCACCGATCTCGATCCAGCACCAACAATAACAACGCAACCCACCACAATCTACATCTGCACCACAATTGGTCAAACACCACACACCAATAGTGCCGCCAACACCACCGTACCCACCGCGTGCACATACCACCACCGTATCCACCCACACGCTACCACCACCACAAAGAGCATCAACATCATCACCACACCCCAATGTCGCCATTGTTGAAAATCACAAAAATCCCGAACCACCACCACCACTACACTTTGACGTTGCCCCTGCTGAAAACTGTAGCAACCCTAAACTACCATTACCACCACCATAAGCAACATCAAAACCACTACACACCCTTCAACATACTCGTGCAAGTTTTCGTGCCTGAAACTCACTGATTCACTCCTACACATGTTCGAACTCACCCAACTCGCTCTCGAACTCATTCGACATCTTCTTCAACTTCTTCAAGTTGAAATCCAACCTACCACTGCTACCCACCCGACACCACCATCGCATCCACCACCACTCCAAAAACTAACAAACGCATCAATACACTTCCACACACATTGAACTTGCACAAATCTACAAACATTTTTCTGTCGTGGCAGAGCTGTTGCACTGTCGTCAACCAGCATTGCCGCACAGCGTAGCCACGACGACGTCACGCATCACCTCAATGAGCACTAACTTTGATGCTCACAGCGGTACTCAGATCAACGTTTAACGATTTTGCAACAACCACGACATCGACGAGCGTCTCTCGTGAACCAATGCTCGTCGCGGCACCTGTGCTAGTTGCGGTGTCGTGCAGTGCTATGAGTTCGGCGTGCATTGTTGATGTGGGCGGTGGTCTCCGACAGTGGGAGGCGACGTCGATGTAGGTTGAGTGAGAGACTAAGGAGAGAAGATGGAGTGATGTGAATTTGAATTTAGGGTTTGGAATTAGATTGGTATACGTTGATATATTTTATTATTATTATTATTAATTAAATCAATACCCGAATTTTGAATTAAAAACCTTTTCACTTGATTATTGCACTATGATCTTCAAATGTCTAAAATTTTGTAATTTCCACTTTCATTAACAGTGTTTGATATGTTAACTTCATTCGGCCTGCAATGACCGTTAATGAACAAAGTAAAATTCAAAACAGGGACATGTAGATTCCAGGTTGAAATAGAATCATCATTTTTTTACGTCACAATGGAGGATATTTGGAAAGAAGAATTTTAAAAATGAATTAAAAAACCTGAAAATGAAAAAATACAAACCGTACCAATTGGCCAGAGCTTTGATTACACTTATTTCTCATTTTCACATCTATTTTTTTTTTCTCATGTGGTTCAACGAATCAAATAAACAGTCAAGTTAGTTAATATTAATGTACTTAATTTCAATAACTCAGTCATCTGCTATCTTTTCAATAGTCTCTGCCCAATAAGAACTCAGCCAAGACATTTAATAAAGCCCAAATCAATATTTTACGTAGGTTAAGTACCAGAATTATGCTTGAGGTACAGGGTAAACTCCTACCGAGCACTCCCAACATGAGGGATGGGCGAGGCGGCCAATTTTTTATATACGTGGGTGCTGCTATAAGGGTCAACCCTTATCCTGGTAAAACAACATAATTGTAAGTACTAAAGCCCCACCAATTATATTTCATGGACTCAACTTTTCTTCTCTCTTTTTCTTGTTCATCTCTATGCATACATGTGGTCACCTTTATGTGTGTGTGTGGGTGTGCTCAAATTTATATTGTCAAAAGGGGAATCGAAGTAGATTTTGCAGTTATTCGTGAAAGTAGTAAGCCGATTTCCAATTGTAGAGTTTAAAGTGTAGTATACAAAAGATTGTTACAACTACAATGCGAAAAATATAAACTCTCTAAGTGTAAAACCGAACCAAACGACCAAAAGCTTCTTCAACACCACCAATGGAGTCTCCTATGATTTTGAGCGCAGATTTGTGCCACACCGGATCATACACCGTCGTCCACGGGAATAGCAATAGATATATTGAGAAAAGATCCACCGGAAGCCACCAAGAATTTCGTCGAAGATGTAGAATGCTCCCACTTGGTTGCCTCTCTATTCTTTATCTCCAATGTCATGCCAAGTCCAAAAAAGAGAGAATGAAGAAGTCTTGTAATTATAGAGTCAATCCATTTGAATTCAAAATTCAAATATAGTACTTGATCAACAAGAAAGTGACAATACTAGTATATGATAATTGACCACAAGATTAAATCCAATGGTCGGATTTAATCTATAGTCCATATTACTCCATAACTAGCACAATCCACTTTACATTCTTAAGACCAATCAATTTACACCAAGTAGAGGGTGTGATCCACCTTACAAATCTTCACACATTGGATCACATAACATCCATTGCCACCCCATTTTGTTGAGGAGTGTGTCTTACAATCATGTGCATCATTATACCATTTTTCTTGCAAAAATTATCAAATTCAAAGTTGCAAAACTTAAAACTATTATCTGTCCTAAGAGTTTTCACACCCTTTCCCATTTGATTTTCAACTAAGGCAATCCAAGACTCAAACTTACTAAAAGTTTCAGATTTTGATTTAAGGAGATACACTCAAACTTTCCTCGAGTGATCATCAACAGTGAATTAAAATAACTTTCATTTTTTGCTTCCAAATTGAATAATCTCCCTTACCATTGAATTGTGTCAATTCAATTCGAGAAGTCATGGTAGCAAAATAATATTTTTAGAAAAATTTTTACTTAGCCAATTTACCCACCACAAATGCAAGTTCAAACCAATTTATGTATAAATTACTTGCTAAGATGACATAAACAATGATATCATAACAAGTAATACATAACCAATATCACAAGAGTAGAATAACAATATGTAAGGATGGCAACGAGATAAGCCGAGCCGGCTCGCGAGTCGAAAATCAAGGCTTGGGCTTGGCTCGAGCTTTTTGAAGACATACTTTTTTTGGCCCGAGCCGAGCTAAGCAAAAGCTCAGCCGAAAAATTGAGGCTCGGCCAGAGCCAAATTGAGCCGAGCCGAGCTGACTCTTTTTTTTTTCTTTATTTCTCCTTTAAAAGGCAGTTGGATGCCTTTGTAAAAGCATCCTACTGTCTTCGTTTAAAGGCAGCAGCTAGCTGCCTTAGTTTGTAGTTTTCTCATTTTCTTTTTTTTCGAGCCGGCCCGCGAGCCACACGATGAGGCTCGACTCGAGCTTAGGCTCGATTTAACTGAGCCTCGAGCCAAGTCGGCTTAAACTTTTTGCGAACCGAGCAATGGGCGGCCCGAGCCCTAGAGTCTTTTTGTCATCCCTAATAATATAAAAGCATATAACACAATATTTCAATTGTAAATTTGAGAGGGTGTTAGAGCGCACAAACCAAGTGAACCGATCTGTTGGTTCGTATTTTAAGGAGAGATAAAAGTCTTTATCGATCTAGGGTCTCCACAAATTGCCCTAAGTCATCCAACAGCTGCTACAACACCAAGAAACACCACCGAGTTGCCAACAAAAAGTTCCTCCGTTCCCACTTTTCTGCCCAAGATTGTATCTACTTCCACAGTGCCCCAAACTGAAATTCAACACCACCAAAAGGTCAGAAATTCATCAAAGAACAATCTATCTTTTTTGACCTCCAGCTGAATCCCCTCCACGCGCCCTCACACGCCGCACGTGTCCTGTGTGCGTGGTCTAACGCATCGCCTTCACCGCCGACGCATGTATCACATACGCTACACCGGAATATTCTGCTTGACGTCTGGAGTTTGGTGGTGGTCTCCATTCGTCCACCAGGTGTGTATTTTTATTTTTTTTCCAAAAAATGGGTTTAAAGTTTCTGTTCAACTTGTTTTCGAACAAAATCGAACCCCTTCGACTTCCAATCCAATTTTCAGGTTGTTTTAACACTTTTTACCACTAGCCTAAGCTCTAATACCATTTGTAGAATTTAAAGTGCACTATACAAAAGATTATTACGACTACAATGCGGAAAATATAAAATCTCTAAGTATAAAACCGAACCAAACGACCAAAAACTTCTTCAACACCACCAATGGAGTCTCATATGATGTTGAATTCAAATTTGTGTCACACCGGATCATACACCGTCGTCCACGGGAATGACAATAGATATACTGAAAAAAGATCCACCGGAAGCCACCAAGAATTTTGCCAGAAATGTAAAATGCTCCAACTTGGTTATCTCTCTATTCGTTTTCTCCAATGTTATGTCAAGTCCAAAAATGAAAGAATGAAGAAATCTTGTAATTATAGAGTCAATCCATTTGAATTCAAAATTCAAATATAGTACTATGGTCAACAAAAAAGTGACAACACTAATATAGGATAATTGACCACAAAATTAAATCCAACCATTGAATTTAATCTATGATCCATATTATTCCATAACTAACACAATCCACTTCACATTCTCAAGATCAATCAATTTGCACCAAGTAGAGGGTGTGATCCACCTTACACCAATGTCTTATGTTGTGTCATAAAAACATATATACTCTTTTTTTTTTCAACCATGTTTGCTAAGAATATGTTTCTTGTTTTTTTCAAAATTGAATTATTTTTTCATCTTCAGAATTATTCTATAATTTCTTATAAGTCTAGTGGGCGCGGTTTTCAAACATCACAAGTCTCCACTCATGACATGTTAGTTTTTTCACATGTAAGTTCAAAAAGGCAATTTAATGTTTGGGATATATGTACCAAAAGAAATAATACGTTGAATAGATAGTTAGATACTTTGGGAAATAAGAACAGAAACAAGAATGTGGATGCGAAGAAAGCAATGCTAGTGGACAAATAACATGAGAGCCCACATTTAATTCCTCAATCGAAGGATACGTCAAATTATATGTGAATTGGAATGAGGCTTAAGACACATCTCTTTACCATTTTCTTTTGAAAGTAATGAAATTATATGGCTTAAAAAGTTTGCTAATGGAATGATCGTGTCGTCCGATTGTTAAAAAGACACTTCTGAAAATCATGCTTTTTACGTGCATTGATTTTTAAAAGAATTAAAGTTTCAATTTATGTATGGACCTTTAAACTACATCTTTACTTCCATTACACACGTCAACAATTCTATTTATAAAAGAGATGGAGGTAGATAGGATGCATAAATGAAAACAAATTATTAAAGTATAGTGACTAATTCTAAATGATAAAATAAAATAAAATAAGAAAAAACAAACAAACACTTCCATGACAAAATGAAACAATATTATGAGTTTGGTGACTCCCGCCATTTTTGAAACACTAATGACAAACTTAGCTTCTGCTATTGGCTTTTAACTAAAATCATTACTTTCTTATATAATTACAAAAGTTTATTAAATGAATTCAAACTTGGAATAGATTTCATTGGTATTTTACCGCTCAGGCTTGTAATAGCAAATGGGTCAAGCGACTCGTTGACTCGACCACTCAACTCGCAAAATCTTGACTTGGGGACTATTCGGGCTCACAAGCCGAAAGGCTCGCATGCTTACCCAAGAGCAAGCTCGACGAGCCATGAGCCGCTATTTACAGTGACCACTTTGGTTACTGAACTATTAAAAGTGTCCATTTGGCCCCTTTAATTTTTTCTCCTTATTTTTTTACTCTAAAAATATCCTAATCCATTTCACAATTTTTCCACATGTCAACAACAATTCTTACTCTCTTCCACATTCTACCTTCAATTTCAATATGACCACAAATTTACAATCTTATACTCTCTTCCATACTCTTTATTTACTTACTTATTTTACTATACAAACTACGATACATATTCTCTTCATAATATTTTATACACCAATTCATTACAATTTACCTTTCTACAGTTATTAAATTTATACATATTCATTCGCCATTTCATCTTCATTCAAGTTTTTATATTATCAACTCATCATAAATGGATCCACAATCATTTGTTGAAGGTTTGTTCGGTATAAAAGGCGAATCATCTATGACACCACAAAGTCAGTTTCACAATAAATTTGCAGGTTTCAACAACATACCCATTTTTGAAAATATTCCAGATTTGGATGCTCTCAGAAGTGGTAATCCAATTGATTTGGATAACGTTTGTGTTTTTCGAAACAAGTGGGACTAAATATTTTCGATGTAAGAGACAAGCGACAAAGGAAAATCGACAAATATTGGGATTGCTTTGAATTGATTTCGATGTATCGTACGATCGACGGAGTCACAGAATGTAAAGCAGTATGTAAATATTGTCAAATACGATTGATAGGGCAAAAGGACATCGGTACCACCCCCTCAATTGTCACTGCAATAAATGTGTGCTCAAAATGACATGCAATCGTAATTGCAATTTGATAGTCCAACCGTCGATTCTACTTCTATAACATTTAGCACATGGATGTATTGGGAGGAAAAAGCTCAAATGGATATGGTGAAGTTCGTTGCCGTGCTGAGTTGCCTTTAGCATTAGTGAGCAATCAACATTTCGTCTCCTACATAAAAGAATATCTTCAATAGAATATTTCTTTAATACAAAAAAAAAATTAATTATTAGTTTACAAAAATATGGTGGTGTTATATCTTTAACTTCGCATCTAATGAAAGGGATTAATAAAAGAGGTTATATAATTGCAACTATACACTACATAGACCTACTTTAATGTATGCATAAAAAAATTATTGTTTTAAAAATAATTGAGTTCCTACACAATGCTAACAATATATCATTGTTACATTTGACAACGTTAGTGTTAATAAATTGTGAAGGGTATTGTAGCCTAATTTTGATGGTTTTTTATTCTATGTTCGTTGTGTGTGTGATATTTTTAATTTAGTCGTGTAAGATGATTTGAAACATATTAAAAATTGAAGTCAAAAAATTAGTGATGGACTAATATATATCACAATTTCACCTATTGGAAAACAAAACTTCAAGGAATTTTGTGTTGAATTAAATAATGACAGATATGAAAACATTTATTAGTGATATAGGACATAGATAAACTTGATTTACTTATTATTGAAATCATGCGAAAGATATGAACATTTAATAACTGAATTTTATAACAATAGACATATTAGAAATGATAATGACATTATTTCGAATGAATTTGATTGGATGTTAGCTTTTAAAATTAAAAAAATTTTAACAAGTTTTTATGACTCTACAAATATTTTATCTAGAGTATAGTCCCACAAGTTGTATGGTGGCTGAGCATCTTTATATCATTGCAAAAATAAATGATCCAAATTCTAGTGAAATTATATTTTCTATGGAATTAAAGTTTCATAAATATTGGGAAAACCTGCCTATGTTATTTCCTTTGGCATATATCTGTTGGTTAATGAATTTTAATCATCACAATAGGAAATTAATCTTCCTTTGAAGATTAAAACTATGTAAATAAGGATTTTAGTGATCTTGAAATTATTGGATTATAAAATCCTCGCACATAGAAAAGGGAGATGATAACCTTTTGAAAGAGCTATTAATAGCCTAGCCAATTGCTTTATCTCTTAGATCTTCTCCTATATTCTCCACTAGGTGTATTTCCTTTTGGGAAAAGTGAAAAGTGGCTAACCCTAATTCTCATATAAAATATGTCAATAAAGTGCATATTTATAATACCCTATTAGGGTTTGAAAATTGCACAAATTTCCTTGAACTTTATTGGAGTAGACCAATTAAGTCACACACCTTTTATTGGAGCCAAGAGAGGGACCTAACCGACTCACATGACCCAAGCTCCAATAGATGTTTCCAATTGGGTCAACTCTTGACCAGTTGAGATACATCTAATAATCCTGATTTATTCTACCAAAAAATTGAGATTGCACTCTCGAGTCGAGTGATAGTTATAGAAGCAAATTATGATCCAATAATAATATCATCTGATTATTGTTCCACAAGTCAGCCCTCATTTGACCGCCAATATGTTGAAACTGATAAAATGACCATTTTGCCTTTCAACATATATTATCCTCTAAGTCTCATTTTCATACAGCAAATTCGTTGTGATCAAATCACAATGTAAAGTCCAACGATCTCATCGTCGACCTACTAAGCTCAGATTCAATTTGCCTTGGAAAATACCTTAAAGTGACGATCATCTCATCTCATGATTAATGGAACCCACTATTGTCAGTATATGATCTTTAATTGTTTCGGTCAGATTCCCAAAGCACCGTGATCAATCTTCTATTTAAGACTTCACTCATTGGTACCTCAAAGAACTTGAACTAACAATCAAAGGTACATGACTCACTTAGGGCTTAGGTGACATGTTTGATAATTAAGTAGAGTCTCATTTCAAACGGTCATAAATAAGTTATCTACGCGGTCTCGTTCAATGTGGATCGAAACACATTATTGTTCATATTTCAAGATCTAGACAAATCTTAATAAGAACAATACAATCTTATCAACATAAAGCGTCCAACTTTATGAACTGATTGTGAACGACATAATTTTGATCACATCACAAATTGTGTCTTACTATACCCGATCCATCGAGTATATAATTTGTGACATCCTATATGATCATGGAACCTTAGACAATCACTTCAAATTATAACACGCAAATAAACAAATGTCAATTCATAATGTGATTTTCCAAAACACTACTTGAAAAATGGACATTAAGCTAACAATATCATGGACCATCGATACAATTTATCAGGTATTAATATGTAATTGATCAAATTTAAAAAGCTTTAACTTTTAACACACTTATTACTTATAAAAATTTAGAACAAATTTCATGCGAAATTATGAATTTTATGCACAACGAATGGTACAAATATTAGTCGGCACCCTTTGAACCTACTATTCCCGCTAATCTTAAAGAAGACGAAGCTGAAATACGAAATTTATTTAAAGACATTATTATGTATAAGTATGATGTTGTAGGTTCCCCTATATGTTTACCACATATAATTAGACATCGGACACAAGTTCAAATCAATTGCCTACTAAATTAATTGATTACTTTAATCGTTATATGCCTAGTAATGCATTAATTGGAAAAAGTTTAGAAGAGTGAATTGAATTCTAATGAAAGTACGAACGAAGATAACCAGTGGTATTTGCTATTGTAAAAGACCTACTAACACCTACGATTAGTACTTTAGCTTCAAAATCTACTTTTAGTGCAGATAAGATGGTTCTGTCCGAGATCATGAGGTGACTATAAGAAGATGTTTTGAAAGCATCAATGTGCGTGAATGATTGGCAAAAAGCTTATTTTCGACTGTAAGATAAGTATGCCACAATTGCATCTCGTCGGGTAAATGATATTTAATTAAATCATATTAATAATATTTGCTATTTCATAATACTATTTTTACTCTTTTTTTTTGGAAAAATTGTATACGTCAAAGTTGTTCGTTTATAATTTTTAACTTCGCTTACTCAAAATTTAAGTAGCCGGTCCCTAGTTCAAATAAAGGAGGAGGGTTTTAAAAAAAAATGAAAAAGGAAAGAAAGAAAAATCAGTGCTGGTGGGCCAAGCCTCGAGGAACGAGTTGTTCTATAATTTGTTGATAATTCATTGATGGAATGAAAAGGATAAGAATTTGCAATGGAAAAGTCCGCAATGAATCAATTGCTAATTTTGTTTGTCCATCTTTGTTGCCCTTTTTTCAAATCGGACTTCTTTTGAACTCCTTTAAAAGCTTGATGCATGGGCATCATCCATCAATGTCATTGTTATCTGGAAATGAAGCTTAATTTGGACCACTATAGACCTCTTCAACAGATGTTGCATAAACCACCCATGTCTCTTTCTAGTTCTTACTTCAAATTAAAGGTGAAAAATAATTAATTAATTTCCTCATCACTAACAAATATTTATATTGATTACAAATTTTTAATTTTTGACTAATTTTTTTGTTTATTAATTGATCATATGTAATGGTTGATATTTAATTTGTGGTGTATCAGGTTGCAGTTGGATTGTGTTCAATCCATTTATTAAAGACGAAGGTACATATCAGTTTGTGAAACCTAATTCATTGAATTTGAGCACAACCGTCAGTGGAATATCACTGTCTTTAGATTTTTGAAGGATTCTGATGTTGGACGAATATAAACATTGTTTCTTCTATCAATTGTTTGTGATCTATGAACTCACTTCTATGTTTTTTTTTTCCCCAATTACAATTTTGACATTTCGGGAAAGAAGAATACAAGGAAAGTCAATGAGAGAAGACCTGGCAGCTGATGCTTTATTTTAATTAATGAGAAATTGGATTTAATTAATGAAAAATTACTTTGAAATTTTGGTTGGTATTTAAATCTTTTATAAAAGATAAAAAAAAAATGTAAAACATTATGCAATGATACGTAAATTTCACATCGAATAAAAATGTAATAAATATATAACATAAAGGTCTAGGTTTCTCATATTAATAATGTTAACCTTTTAAAATTTAACCATGTGCCTTAATAATAAGTAATTTAAATGAAAATAATCGTCTGTAATTTTTTTAATCCGAGATGCAAATTGGGGTAGTGGGCAGAGGTCCCCAAGACAGGAGTTCATTTTCTGAAATAGAATCCAGGAACAAGAAGACAGCAACCCATCCACGTTTAAACAAAATTTGAACGCCGCTTAAAGAGAATTAGGGTTCCCCAGGATGGAGACACTTTCTGATTACACATTTTTTATATCCACAGAATAGAGATAAACGTACACATGAAACAACTACTGTGGGGGTAATGAGACCACATACACACATAAATGAAATCTCAATGATATCCTTGGTATCAATGTTTGTTTCTACTCATAATCTTTAATCTAAATTGATAGGATGAAACAATAAAGTTTATGTGGTTGAGTGCACTAGAAGAGGAGAAATAAGAGTCAGTTTAGGAGTAATTTTTGAGAATTGATTTTTTGACCGTTGGGAGAAAAGTATGGTCCACCTGTGAGAGAAGAAGTCAAATATGATTGCTGGAATAGTAAAATAACGATAAAAAAATTAATTTTTTAAGAGAAAAAATCACTCCCAAACACGCTTTAAGATTGATTGGAAAGACAATTGCCAAAGTAAACTCCACTACCCTACTCTACCAAGAGCACCACTACCATTACTCGAAAATAGATAAAGATTTCAATATAATACAAGTCACTCCACTGGAAATTACATTGCGAACATGATTCTTTAACTTGAACCTTAGAATATTTACGCTTAGGTGGCACTAATAGAAGGGGACTTGAAAAAAGTGAATCCCAAGCAACAACAAGCTCGTGTAACATGTTTGAGTACCTCTGCGAAATGTAAATGCTAAGTTATTTTGATATTTATTAGATTTTCTTGTTGCCTCTTTCTTCTTCTTTCTTGTGATGGGAGTCCGTAAGTAAAAATGAATTTACGGGCTCCTCTCAAAAGTTAATAAACTCTTAGACCATGTCATAAAAAGTTCGTACATTTAATTAACTTAAAGGCACAAAATATTAGCTTAGTCATATTCATGAGATGTGGCATAGGATGTTGCCATAACATATGATGGAGCAAAGGAAAAACAAGCACTGCAGAAAGGTTCACATCAGATATATTTTTTCTACTTTATGAAGGCACAACCGCACAACTAGAGCAGTCCAATAATTAAATTTACCCTATAAATACTTATATACATACATATGGTCCCTCGACTGCATCTACTCCTGTGACTATGACTTTAATGGCAAAGAAGGGTTTCGCATGAGTGAAGGGTTGTTTTGATGTGTTCAATGGGAAAAATGGTCCCATTTCGATGAAAGGATGTTGTCTATTAAAGGAGTACTTCCATTAAAACGCTAAACTAAGAAATGATTATGCATGTATCATAAAATCCCAAGATGAGAGAGAAAGATAGTGACTAGTCTTGAAATGTGGCAAATAATTATAGGTAGAGTTGCCTTAATTAAGCTTAGATGCAAACTAGCCAGTTGAGAATAATTGTAAAACTAGTCAACAATACAGCCGGCTGCTACTTTATAATCCAATGGATTTTGTTGCCTTCTTCTGCTATTAATATTGTTTTTGGTAGTAGGAATTGTTTGTGTAATCATTGAAATTAAGTTGGAAATCAATGTCGACAGATATGTCCCCTAAATGGTGAAGATGCAATTTATGTAGATTTCTGATAAATCTGTGGCTGAATTTCGTGTGCAGATTGATCTACTATACAGTGGTGAATACAAAGATTCAATAATCAAAAGCATTACTAAAAGGTTGAACAAACCTTAAGGGTCCCCCACCGTCCCGTCACTGAAGCATTGTGAGAGAGGTTAATTACGAGATGCGCCCCAACAGACTAAGGAACAAGAGCTGCTTGTACCTCACAAAGAGTCCCAATTCATGTTTCAGGAATCGAACTCTCACACTGCAGCTAGCAAGGCTGAGTATACCTCACCCTTGTCTTTTGCACCACTACCCTTGTCTTTTGCACTACTGGGATATGTCCTGAGGGGGAAAAAAAGATTTGTATAGCAGAAAAAACCAAATAATTTGCAACAAAAATTGCCAATATTACAGTGCTAGGCTCAACCACCATATTTTACTATGTATAGTAGAGGTACATGTATGATTTATTGTACTCAACTACGAAATTCTCCTATCAAACAATAGCTTATAATTGGAATCTCGATCTAATTAGAAGATTACATGTGGAGAGTATTGTTGCGTCAATTTCTAAGTCAAAATCCATTACACCTCCAAAATGAGTCTTTGCTAGAAGAAGGATAGTGAAAGCATATTCTGCTATGAAATGATTGTATATATTGCATCCCAGTTACAATCAAGGTAACAGTGAAAATTTCAAATGTATGTGAAGGGAAAACTTCTTGTAATCCCTCTTAACATTTCTAGGACCACCAGCAATTACAGGCAACCATACATAAATACATACATACATGCATGCATGCATACATACATACATACATACATACATATATGTTGGAGCAACAAGTAGTAGAATATGGTCCAAACTGGGATTGGAGGAGACCCCCACCATTTTAACTCAAAGTCATGTCTCTCTCATTCCATTGATTAATACACATGCAATTTACATAACAAAATGAATAGAGGAACAAGGGCATGTGGTACAAGCCTGCCCAGCTCTATCGATCCTAAATATAATATTAATGTTTGATACACAAATTAATTCGATTTTTATTCCATACAACCCTATTGAACATCTTACCATTGATTTAATTTTTCTGAATTGCTAACAAAGTCCCATTCTTTCCTTAAAAGAGTATTACATCTTCAACGACCAATTAATTCCGTGGGATATTGAATCCGATAGCATTGTATAATTAATAACGATTGTCAAATAGTGATAATTATTATAAAACGATACAGAAATTATTATAGTTTCAATTAGAATGCAAATATATATAGTAAGTTAAATTCTAAACTGATTGTAAAAATAGTTAAAAACATCTCTAGTGCAATGACTTATAAAAATTATATATAAATTTGCTAATATATATGCCCCATCTCCATAATGCAATAAGGTGAGAAGCTATTCCTCTTATACATATATAATTAAAATGTTACATAATGTATATATAGATTCACTAATATGCTTCATCTCCATAATGCAATAAGGTGAAAAGCAACAAATGGATCAAAACTTCTCTCTCCTAATATATAATTTCAATGCTATACATAAATTGTTAGGCCTTATTCAAGGTCAATTATATGGGTCCCACCATACCAACAATACCCCATATACAAGACGACTTCTCCCTCTCGACAGTTTTCTTCTTTCCCTTAACCTATTCTTTCTACATTTTCTTTCCCATTCTGCAAAAGGGTTGTCACTAATTTCATGGAGAAGACAGATCAGAGAGAAACTCGAGACTTTATGAACGTTGAGTCGTTCTCTCAATTGCCCTTCATTCGTCCCGCACCTGCTAAAGAAAAGGCTATTAGGCTATTCGGGAAAGAATTTGGAGGAGGTGACTCAATTCCTTCTGATCCTCACGAAGAACCGGAGCTTTTTACTGAGACAAGCACTCGTGAAGAGACCAGAGACAGCGATAATAATGGTGAAAGCAGCCGGAAATTTGAATGCCATTACTGTTGCAGAAACTTTCCTACCTCACAAGCCCTTGGAGGTCATCAAAATGCGCACAAAAGAGAGCGTCAACATGCTAAAAGGTTGCACCTTCAATCTGCTATGGTGCACAGTGCTGTATCTGATCACTCTCACCTCTATGGTCTAATGAACTATCCTCTTGGTTCAGCCGCAACACCTGCTTACAGTTCATGGACTAATTACAACAGCAGCAGTTCTTACAGTACCAGACATAACGGGTTTTATGGTCGCTATGGATCTAGTTACTCTAGACCACCTATTAATGGTAGTCCCTTGGCCTTATGGCAAATCCCATCCGTCCATACTTCCACTGCCTTTAGACACGACCATTCATCAACTCATCAGCTACCGCTGTTTTCTAAGGACGATTTGAAGCTATCATCAATCAATGGGTCTGATTCTCAAAGCAGATTCGTGTACGAATCAAAGCCGAGCATGCAAGATCAGGTAAGTTTGGATTTACGCCTTTAGCATTTCTTGAGGAACAGCATATAACATACTCTGAGGCCGGCTATGATTTTTATTGGACTGAGTTATTTTTTATAATTAATGCGGAAAAAAATAAAAATCTTATTTCATGGTATCAGTTAGCATGTAAATGAAATGGACTTTAATTAGTATGGTACTGATGTTATAGCAAGAAGCTGCTGCCTGCAGCTGCAACTTGACTCTTCACAAATTATTCATTTTGTTAGTATTTCAGTACATTTGTACTCTTATGAAACTTAATTTCCACTAGTTGATCTCTTCTAATTAGCTCTAAATAATCTTCTTTTTAATTTTTGCGTTCGTAGAGAATGTATTGGAACATAAGTACGATTAGACCAAGTATTCGACTGTAATCTAATCCAATATACATTGGATTTCTGATATTTCTAGGGTAGTTACAGGTAAAAGAACAGCTAGAATTTGTTCAAATTTTTGAGAGAGGAAATGGGGACAGATTTTTGTTAATTGCAAGCATATGTAACTATCAAACTTTAAATGATGTGGAACGTTTATCTTTAAGAATATTTGAAGTGGGAAGTTCTCTAGACACACATCGAGGATCATCATCTAACAAAGGTGGCATATTTAAGTCCACTTGTTGAAAGAAACTAAAATGATGATACAATACAATGGTCACCACTTGCAGCATTAGTCTGCAACTCATTCAGGTTACTGTCTTTTGGGACCCCAACACGTTTGGAACTGAAAAATCAGATCATAATTTCAACTATGGTAAATTTTTTGGTATATTTAATTTGGAGATATATTAGAACCACAAATGCGATATTTTCTTCACCTTCTGGTTTTCTCTATGATATTAGTTATAAATATCTTCTAGAGACAATTTCTTCTAATTAATTAGGATCATCTTGAAAGGTCTAATGTTGGAAATTTTGTGGCAATGGAGAACAAAATAATTGATAATATTTTTTGTTAGAGTCGGATACTAATCTATAAATGCACGGGATGATTCTCTTTTTGTGAATCATAATCCTTAATTTTTCAGATAGATATATTTTGAATCGTGATTTCTGTTTCATATCCCATAAAATTTATTAAAACTGACAACATTTTAATTAAATTACAATTAATTTAGTGTTTATCATGTTACTTCAAATCTATTTATTTAAATCAAACGTATTATGTGTCATTTCTATTACATCATTTAACATGTCAATACATATGTATCTCTTTGTATAAATAAAGTTTTTTTTTTTTTTTTTTTTATTTTGAGGAAATTGCATAGACCTTCCCTGACCTTGTGATAATTTTAGAAACATTTCTTCCCTTCTAATACAAACATCTCTTTATAGTTTATTCTAAGTTTTCAATAAGGATACCTCCCTCGAAATGTACAACAATTTCAAAGACATACCTCCCTTTTCAAAATTTTTGCAAATCTCACTTATTTTTAAGTTTAAATAATGTATCTCTCTCATGAAGTTTATAACAATTTCAAAAAGGGTAATTTATTATCACCGGAAAATTTATTTACTACACTACATTATAATTAAAATATATTTTTAATAAATAGACCACATAATTTTACAATTATACTCCTAATTCAATAAAAATTAAAAAAAAAAAACACTATTGTGATTTAATTGTTTCCGTTCTCCTTTTCTGTAATATTTATCCTTCATATTATGGACTATTTTCTTTGATAAATTCCAAATTTGATGTTTACTTAGGAACCACATGTGAAAACACATTCAAGTGGCGAAGAACCAAAAATGAAATACACCACATACTGGAATACTTATAATTCATTTAATGTCAAATTAAGAAAACACATCAAATTAACGAATTCCGCTAATAGAAAAATTCGAAAAAATAAAGGAAAAAAAGGGTATCTTGAGGCCAAATTCAAGAAGTCAAAAAAGAAATAATCATATAGCATCAATTTTACTTCAAAAATTGGTGGGTTGAATTTCACGAATTTAGAGAGAGAAGCTTCATTTGTAGATATGGCGAAAACATCAATTCTCTTCTTCTTCTTCTCCTCCTTCTCAACACCAAAAAAAAGATTGATCTTGACAAAGAATTTTACTCTATAACGAAGAAAATTAAAAACAGATAACAATTCAAGTTGAGTATACTATTGGAATCCAAATTCCAAAAGTGTGTGTGTGGTGGTGGGTGGGAGATAAGTATTTGTGATATATCTCTTTTCTTTGTTTGGTGGAATTTTCATAGAGCATGGAAACAATACGAACTTCATCTCTGTTGATTAGCATATCACCATCCTTAAATGTCCTTGATTCAGTTCCACATATAATCACAACTTAATCATTTCATATTTATATATATTAGCTAACTTGGAGTTTCTAATCCCAAAATTCAATAATCAACCACGTGACACAAAAGTCGTCGATGAAAAAGCTATGGGCAAGGCCATGTAGGGAAAAGATATAAAAAAAACTAGGTTTATGATTGCAATGGAACTATAAATTATTTTGTGTGATAAAGATATCAAAATCTATTTATGTAATTTTACTTAAGGTTATTTAAGTAAATAAAAAAATGCTTAAAATTGTGGTTTAACTAACAAAATTCGCAGAGGTCATAGAATTATGCTTTTAAAAATACATCTTCCTTTTTAAAATTACACAAATCTCCCTATTTCAAAATTTTAAATTGCATGTGCTTTCCTTAATTACTTTTCCTTTAACATATTAGTATAAATATTAGTAGTAATGCTTAAAATTATTTATTTTAAAAAAATAGTAGTAATGCTTAAAATATCATTACGATATTTCTTCCATCTTGTGATTCTTTAAAGAATAATGTAATATTTAAACTATAATTTTACCAATTCTAACTAAATCAACAATAAACTATTGTCAATACTATCGATTTTTTAAAGTACAACGATAGATACTCTAATTTGAGACTCAAAATACATTTATTTAAAGTTATCGACTTGATTCATTTCAAATCGCCAATTAAAAGACTATGGTATCCTAATATAAATAAAATATTAAATATTTCATTTTGGTTATAAACCATACACTACAGATCTACACTACAATAATTTAAAGAGCAATTATATTACCACCACAAAATGTACTAGTTACACCACAATTTTAAGCATTTTTTTATTTACTTAAATTACTTTAAGTAAAATTATATGAACAAGGTTTTAATATATTTATGACATAAAATTTTTATTGTTACACGACAATCATAAAACAAAAAAGTCATTTGAGAAAGAGGCATTCTTGTAAAACAACGATTATGCTGAAATCTACATATTTCTCTTGAAACATCAAAATTTAAACAACAAACATATTTCTTTTCAAACATCAACATATAAGCTTTTCTTTAGGTTTGTGATTATCTACAATATATTAAAAGTGTGGAAGGTGGAGAAACTTTTAAATACCAAATTTACCCCAAAATATTTAACTATATGCTCACCATACCCTCGTAATTGGAATACCAATTAAATTAATATTTATCAGTTTGGTTTAGAATTAATATGATATAAGGAGTGAAATATTTATTTGATATTTATCATTTTGGATTGGAATCAATATAAGGAGTGAAAATAACATTCAATTATAAAAAAAACAAAAACAAAGTCAATGACTTACCACTCAATTGACTATTTTGTTCTTACAATTTTTATTATCCACCAACGACTCAATTTTTATTTTTCATCAACAAAACCCTTATAAATTTTCATGATTTACATTATAATTCATACAATGAATTTTTATTTTTTATCAAGAGAGCAATTTTTAATCTTCATGCTTTACATTATAATTCATTCATTAAGTTATTATTTAATTGAGGTTACAAATATTTTAAAGGTTGCATTAATATTAATGAAGACATTCAATAAATAAAAAAGAAATTACACATAGAAATTGAATGACTAACATTCAATTGATTTTTTTCTTTACAATTTTTAGTTTTCATTAGCAAAGCCCTTATTACTAATTTAATTAATATTTATCATTTGATTTAGAATTAATATAGTGGTGAGATATTTAATTGATATTTATTATTTGGGTTGGAATTAATATAAGGAGTGAAATTGGCATTCAATTATTAAATTAAAAAATCAACGAAAATTTAGTGACTTATCATTCAATTGAATATTTTGTTCTTACAATTTTTATTTTCCATCAACAAAGCAATTTTTTTTATTTTTAATCGACAAAACCCTTATTAATCTTCATGATCTACACTATAATTCATCCATTGAGTTTTTATTTTTCAGTAACAAATCAATTTTTATTTTTTATCAACAAAGCCATTATTAATTTTCATGATTTACATTATAAAAAAGAAAATGGAGTTTTCGACCTCCATTTTTGGCTGTTTCATGTTGCGTGAATAGTCTATTTTAGCGCAATTTTTCGGCCAATTCCTATAGATTTTCAGCCAATGGTTGGATGGTTTGTGAAGACGAAAGTGAGGGCTTCAAGTTGGTATGTTAGTCTACTTGCCGAGATGACCGGAAGGTGGCTGAAAATGGCCAGCAAGTGGCAGTGGCGTGGGGGTGAGGTGAGGGAAGAAGGTGAAGTTTTGGGGAGGATATTTGCACTTTTTTAGAAGTTTGGTTATAGTTACAATTTTTTCTTTTCTTTTCTTTTTTATTTTATTTAAATAGTAGGGCATATTGGTCATTTTACACCCAAAAAAACAGTGGAAAGGACCTTCGACACAAAAAAGGTGAAAATAGGGGAAAAATGCCAAAAAAATGAAAGATATGGATATTTTCCACAATACACCCGAACGATAGGGGCGTTTTGTGCCAATTACCATTATTAAAAAATCATTTAATTGTGGTATAATTATAATGTGGTGTAGTAAGTAAATTTATTTTAATTATATATATTTTACTTTTGACAATAATGCCTTTAATAATGAATGTATCATAATGGTTAGTAATTAATAATTATATTATACCTCAAAAAATTAATTATAATTCAACTCCATGTTGTCTCCATTAAATATAAAATGAAAAAATTATAAATTTTATTCTTTTATTTGAAATACTTAAATTATATGTTAATCGAATTAAGTTTTAGCCCCCATTTGTCCCCCATTTTGTGGAAATGAAAATTGGTGGAAGAGTATTTTTTTAAAAAAAATAAGTGGTTGAAAAAAAAAATTCTGTTTACATATAATATAATTTTATGAAAGATTGTATGGTTGAAAATATGAGAAAGAAAAATGAAATAGAATAGAATGAAAATTAATGAGGGGCAAACAGGTGCTTAATCACTTAAAAAATGAAGCTTGTCTATATATAATCATATTTTATAATTATAATAAAACAGTTAAGAATCAAATTTCCTTTTGAACGGTAAAGGATAACAGGTTATGTGAAATTAGAAATGATTGTTGCCAATCCTAAAGATCCTAATAATTAGGAGTTATTTACCTTAATATATTTAGAACCTCCATCCACATATTTCTCTTAGGAATTATAAAGAAATCTATAACATTTTCAAATTTATTTGAATTTTGATTTTTTTTTTTCGAAAGCAGTTGATTAATGCGCTGTAGTCAACTTTTATGAAGTTTTAAAGGTCTTTCTTCTTTAGAGGAAAATATATTATTAGGATAATGAATTTCTGTCATTGAATTGGTTTGCTTACTAATATAATTTAACTTCGAAATATATTTTGGTAAATTATTTTTTATATGGTTTGTAAACTTATTTTAAAAAAAAAAATTTGATAACTTCTTTATTTGTTCGACTAAATGTTTTTCTCAAATATTTTTAATTGTTCTAATGTTAAATAAATTAAATCAATACACTTTCATTTTTAATGGAGTCACTTTCTCAATAAATTTGAAGTTGAGTAATGAATCAATGAAAATATAATTTTAAGTTTATTTCAACCCAATTTTTTTTCTTGTTGAAAATGAATAAAATAAAAAGGCGTTGTAATGATTGAAGCACAAATTATATGAACTGACCCCATAGTGCATTACTAAGACTCAATTATTAAAAAAAAAAAATGAGAAAGAGCATTTTGGGCTGCAAGCATTTGAAATTAAATGCTCATTGGTTTGTTTTTCAGTTTTAGCTTTGAATTTTGAGTTGATTTCCAATTTTCTATTTTGAAGGTTCATTTTAATATTACTAAAATGTGTTTGTTTTGTCATTTTGAAAAATTATTTTTCAAAATAGAAAACTAGAAAAGATGTTTGGTTTGAAATTTTTAAAAATTGTTCTTATGATATTTTATTCAATGAAATTTGATTATTCAATAAAAAATAGAATTATTTTATGTTAGTATATTAAGTAATATATACCTTTTAAACTTGGTTAATCTTACAACAATTTTTTCTTGCTACAAAAGTAAGATAAAAATAAATAATAAATTGCATTCAAAATCTAGGAAATAAAAATAAAAATTCAAGAGGAAATATATTTTCAATATGTTTATGTTTTGCAATGATCATTAACAATGCTCAAAGGACAAACAATGCCTACTACTTAAATATACCTTCTTGAACATGTATTATCTCATGTACAACTATATGTCGCACTTTCTAGCTGAATTTCAATATAAACCAAAAAAAAGTCTTGGTAAGAGCAAAAAATAAAAAGAAGAAAAATGTGAGAGGTTGACAAAAATATTGTTAACAAAGAAAAGCTATAGTGATCGAAATATTACATTTATGTTTATTCAACATTTTCACATTATATATGTCATTTTATAAAAAAATTTATTCATATATATTCTTTCTAACAATTTTAATTTTTCTTTAACAATATTAATTACTTCAAATATTTTCAAATATTGTATCAATACTTCAAAAATATTATACATATCATTCATCCTATACATAAGATGTACAACGCACATACTTACTAATAGTATTAAAGAAATAAGGCATATATAATTTTCGTTTAAAATCCACTATAATATATCATTAAACAACTTTATTTTTGCCAACTCTACACTAAAGTATGAGGAATAAAAACTAGTTATAAATTGCAGACGTATGAATATATAGAAAATAAAATCATGTTGTTTATCACCCTCAAAGAAAAAAACATTTCCCATACAGATATGAGGTTTCATATTTAAATGCCAACCTTATTAAAAGGAGTAGTCTAAACCTTTATAAATTGGTATTTATTTCGATATTTAATCGATGTGAGATTATCCCTTAATATTTTCTCACAAGATGGTGGCTTCTTTGAATAAACCAATTTTGAAATTCGCTAGCTCATTTTTTGAGTATTAATCGAATTGAATTGTTCGTTGAAATTTAATAGGCTCTGAAATTATATTAAAAATTGGTTTTCCATCTTAAAATGTCAATTTTATTAAGAGAAGTACTCTGAACCCTTATAAATTAGTCTATATTTCGATATTTAATCGACATGAGATTCATCCTTTAACAACTTCTTTTAAATTTCCGAGCACTCCTTTAAGATAAAGTTACAACTAGAATTCCTTCATTTTTTTGTGTTCCGCAATTTAATTATTTAAATCATTTAATTATTGAAATATTTTTTGTTCTGACGTACTATATTAGGAAAAATAAAGTTTACCATTTTGATCTCGTCATTCACTTTATGATATTGGAGACATCGAAAGGGTAACTCTGAGGATGAAGTATTTATCGAATTTTTGGACAGCATTGATGATGCGTACTTTGAAGGACACCAAACTCTTCAGACAAATAATTAATGGTGATATGCCATTTTCTTTCTTTTCAAACATGGAAGAAAGTATGTCATTGTTTGAGTCTCATTTTGGATGAAAAATATATTTTTGAATAGTTTTTGAATAGTGTATTAATAAGCAATATATGGTTAAAAAATAAAGAAAAATTTTGAATTTGTGTGTAATATTTTTTTATTGAGAAATGTGTTGTTGAAA
Organism: Olea europaea var. sylvestris; assembly: GCF_002742605.1. Classification (NCBI taxonomy): domain Eukaryota; kingdom Viridiplantae; phylum Streptophyta; class Magnoliopsida; order Lamiales; family Oleaceae; genus Olea; species Olea europaea. Next base: position 33,459 of record NW_019265938.1, on the reverse strand, counting down.
TAATGTCAAAATACTGTTTAAATAAATAAATAAATATATATATATATATTTTTTTTTTTNATAAATAAATATATATATATATTTTTTTTTTTTTCTTTCATAAAATGGAGCTCAAACAAGGGCTATGGCATGTTAAACGTTTCCATATAAATAAGTTTCAAAATAAATAATTTTTAACTTAAAAATATGTTATTCAAACATATTTAAAATTAAAGTTAACTTGCGTTTAAGATTAGCCAAAAAGGCCCCTAATACTGGAGAGACATTGAACTTTTCATGAATTTAAAATTTCACTTGAAAAAATAATAAAACGAAGGAGTAATAGTCCTAAAATGTCCTAGCACAACCAATAGCTGAGCGAGAGCCTTCGACACTTCCCTAGGCTTTGAGGTAAATTAGAAGGTAAAGATTAAACAATAACCTTTATTGAAGGATAATTCTATATGTACAAGATGGTTTCCATTAGGGTATTTATAATGTACACGTGAAATTTCATGATTGAAGGGTTAAAATAATTGTTTTTCAACCCTCCAATGGTGTTATGTCACTTGTACATTGTTGACTTCGAAAATTAGACATTCCACGTGGCCAACCGATAGCTACTCCACGTATTCCTTTCTGTGCACAATCAACGTACGGTCAGACGCACACGGCCGGGACCAGTGGGGGTGGTGACGGCCGTATACACTCCAACGGTCAAATCAGGTTTAGGTGGTTGGAACAGTACTTAGGGGTTGTGCAAAATAAGAATAAGGGAGAGGAGAAAATATATAAACTTGCTATGGAATGCTATGTAGTAAGAGTTTCATTACATAAAGTTGATAAGTTACATCAATTAGCCTCGTGGAGACGTCAAATCAATTTAAACTTTAGATGCACAGAGAATCTTGGCAAAAATCTCTTTCTGAAATTGGCGGCGGATCTTCTAACAAAGGTTCACTTCGCCTCGACTTCAGGGGCGAGGGCGCTTCGGTCAGTTCAGCAGGATCGTTTATGTCTCTCACTGTGCTACTAGGTTGTTGACATTGGAGATATCACTTCGAAAACACTTCGGATGGGTGTTTATCAAGTCGAAATGTGTGGTGGTCGGCATTCCGAAACGATTCAAATAATAGGGGTGTAACATACATTATGAACACCCTTATGGATACCATAATGTATATGTATCATAACCTTTTATTGAAATTTACTAAAAATCTAATTTTTTAGATACACAAAAAGAGGCTAAATAGGAGAAATCTATTTGAGTCCCTTTTTTTCATTAAAATACATTTTTTAACTGTGATTTAATTTCACTTCAACCATACGTTTCTCAATAAAATAATGTTACATAAAAATTCATGATTTTTTTAAATATTTTTTAACCATATTTTTCATCAATTTACTATTTAAAAATACATTTTTTGACAAGAATAGGGCTCAAACAAGGGCTAGATTAAGTCCTATTTGTCTTCCTTTAAAATTAGACTATTTAAGTCCCGTTTGGAAGTGATTTTGAGAATTGATTTTTTAACTGTTAGGATAAAAGTGTGGGCTACTTGTGAGAGAATAAGTCAAACTTTACGGCTGAAATAGTAAAATAATAGTCAACAAACCAATTTTTGGGGTGAAAAATCACTCCCAAACAAATATTTAATTTTTATGCTCATTTTGAACAACATATTTACATAATAAAATATTTTTTTACATAAATTCAATTTTTTCTTATATTTTTAACACACATTAAAAAATAAAATATTTTTTTACATAAATTCAATTTTTTCTTATATTTTTAACACACATTAAAAAAAAAATAAACAATTCAAAACTTCATTTTTTTCAAAATAATGGCCATCAAAGATGGGCTAAAATGTGGGCCTAGATTTGCGCTAGACTAGTCTCCGAGCCTAGCCATTTTGAGACCAAATTGAAAGGCCCAATAAAATGATTTAAACAGAACTAAAAATAGCCCATTCACCATCCGAGCCCATTCACATTCAAAACCCTAACTACTCATCTCCCGAATAAAATCCCCTATTCCCATTAGGGTTTCATTTGCTCTCGTCACACACAAGCACAAAGCGAGCTAACTCAAGTAAAAATGCCGGCCGGACATGGTTTGAGATCACGCACTAGGGATCTGTTTGCTCGGCCGTTTAGGAAGAAGGGTCCTACCCCTCTCTCGATCTACCTCCGTACCTACAAGATCGGAGACTATGTGGATGTCAAGGTGAACGGGTCGATCCACAAAGGCATGCCGCACAAATTCTACCATGGCCGCACCGGCCGCGTCTGGAATGTGACTAAACGTGCCATCGGCGTTGAAGTCAACAAGCAGGTTCGCAAGATAAAACCTAACGAATCTCATACGTCAATAAGATATCTAAATGTCTATATGTGTTTTCTTTGTTAATTTGTGAGAGATTGATGGAAATGCTGACAGCAAGGTGCTTTCGTGATAATGAAGTTGTATCTAAAATTAACCATTTTGCTGCTTGTACATAAAATTGTTACATAAGCGGTTATGAAAAATGATGTGAAGGGAAAATATTGGATGAAAAAGTTAACTGTATTTTCAACTCCAAATGGTAGAGTGCATTATGGAATTCCTTATGTAAACCTTGATGAACATGTAGCAAGTTAATGTGTCTACTGATATGGTGGTTTATATATGTGTGTCCGTTTCTGTTGTGTATTGGCTTTTAAGCAGTTACTTTTAACTCCATTCTGATTTGGGAAAATTTTAATTTAAGATTTTTTTTGGTACTTTTCTTTATAATTCTACCACATACCGATGAATGTAAATATGTTTTTGTTTCTAATTGTTTCTTTATATAATTCGGGGGTTTCTCTAACTATTTTTAATCAGGAAAGGAGAGAACACGAATGAGAAAATGGTGATAAGACCTTAATTTTACGCTATATATACTGGCTCTAAATTGGTATGTTACAATTGATGCGACCACTGTTTAATATAATTGCAAAAGTTCAAGCAGCCTCTCAAATTTATCAGTTTTTAAACTCCATAAAGAATATGCTCGTGCTACATGAATTCAGGGTATTTAAGTTGCTTGTAACAAAAAATATAGAAGGAACCCAGAATTTTTGGCTTGATTGCCTTATGATTGAAGCTTGAACTTATTGTCCCCAGAGCCCATTTTTCAGATGAGAGTAGAGCTGAAAGTTCGTTTTCAGCATGTTACATGTATGCAATTTATTGGGAAGTTTATTTTCAATTATTAAGAATCCTTTTGCTTGTTTGGTTTTTTGTAATGTATTCTACTAGAATAAATAATGAGCAGCTCAAGTCTTGTTCTGCCTTCCAGTCTACCGTGTAACCAATATTAGCTTTAATGTTTACTTATGCATGCTAATGTGCTTGTATTGTTTCTAAGATTGTTTAGCCCTCCATTCTTTGCTGTGCCTTTAAATGTTGAGTATATTCATGTTGCAGGTAGGCAACAGAATCATTAGAAAGAGGATCCATGTCCGAGTTGAGCATGTGCAGCCATCAAGGTGTCATGAGGATTTTCTGCAAAGGATCAAGACCAACGACAAACTTAAGGGTGAGGCTAAGGCAAGAGGTGAAGTGATTAGTACCAAGAGGCAGCCAAAGGGACCCAAACCCGGGTTCATGGTTGAAGGTGCAACTTTGGAGACTGTTACTCCTATTCCATATGATGTGGTTAATGATCTCAAGGGGGGTTATTAAATTAGTCTGTTATTTATCGCTGTCCTTGTCTGGTTATTGTGATCTGAACTGTTGAAGACCTCAATTAGCTAATTTTGTTTCCTGGACTTATAAATGCACTTCATTGGGATTTTGTTCTACAATGCAAGTAGAGGATTCTGTTTTGGTGAAATTTTGCTTGAATGAAATTTAATAGTTCAATTGAATATTGGGAAATCCTGGTTTGTGACGATTGTGTTTCAATATAATACATGTGTTATATTTCCTGCCACGCTAGCTTGACAAGTTGTTTTATATTACCAATTATTTTTTATGGAATTCAAGCTATTAAGTTATGGGACAGCATGAGTGTAACTGAAGTAATTTTGATGTAAGCTGAACAAATTGAGACCGGACATTTCTTTCCAGTCTAATTAAATTGATCTTCATTACCTGGCAAAGTTGTTGCATTTTTGTACTTTAATTTCCTTGAAGTTCAAGGTGTTATAGCACTAGATACTGAATGAAAATTAAAATTATAAGATTTTGTGATCAGGTATAAAATTATTTCATAGAAAAGAGCAGAAAGTCTTTCAGCTTAAATCCAATCTTATTTATAAACAAGGGAGAATTGATATTAGGAGTGAATGCAAAGAAAAGAACTTGTGCTGGAATAAAGGGGTTTAGTGTTTGATAGAAGTTACTCTTGATGCCATGGCTTTTCACTAACTCATCCACTGGCGATATTTCTCATTTCCAACTTCAAGTGCCTCAGTACGAACATCTTTTTTTTTTTTTTTTTTTTTTAAATGCTTGTCTTTATGTTTTTTCTCATCGGTGCTGAGATTTTCATTTCCTTTTATGGGGTGTTCTCAAGAGAGGGTTTCTTCAATTAAAGTTTTGATGGATTTTAAAAAATTATAAATTTTAATGAATTTCGTCAATTTGAATAGATTTTCACAATTTCCATAAGAATTTTCAAAAAAATTGATTATATGTATTTTTTAATTTGAAATCCATCCAAATCTATTAAAATTATTCTATTAATGAAATTTTTATAAATTTACTAGTTATTGAGAATAACTAAATTTTAAAGGATTTATCTGAATTTCAATTGAGGCACCTAAATTTTAGTGAATGTTATTAAAATCCATTTAACTCTCAATTAAGGATGCCTAAATTTAGAAAGAATTTAAAAATCCATCACTATCTCAACTGGGGACACCTCTAAGGTTTCTAGTAAATTTTAAAAGATCGTAAATTCTAATAAATTTCGTGAATTTGAATAGATTCATACAAATTTAATAAGAATCTCATCAAATATAGTGAAATTATAAAAGATTTGGTTATACGTATTTTGAAGATTGAAATTCATTCGAATCTTTTAAAAATTTTCTATTAATGAAGTCTTTATGAATTCACTAATTATTGAGGAAACCTAAATTTCAAAAGATTTCATTAAAATATCAATTGGGGATACCTAAATTTAGAATAACTTTTAAAATTCATCACAATCTCAATTGATGAATCCTCCTCAATTTCTGATCAAGAAAATGAAAGACAAGGATATATAAATCCTTGGACAGTATAAGTTGCATTGTTAAATTTGTATTTGAAGTTTTCCAACTGTCAACTATGAAAAATATACTGTCCAATTCAATGAATATGCGAATCTTGTTCTTGTGTTTCAAAGTCATGTCGATTTATTTTTCATTGATGGCTGAAGGAAGTGCATCATTGAAGTTCAATAACAGTGGTGAAGCATGGATTCCAGAGCATTGGTGCCGTGAGCAAATAAATGCACCCAAATGTGATTCCCAGAAGTGCATGCAAATATGTTCTCTGAAGGAAAGAGGAGAAGGAATCTGCACTGCAACCACTTGCATTTGCACATTTTACTCCAACAATCCACCTAATTAGTGCATGTATTTTTCTCTTTATCTTAATCTGATATGTCAAAATAAATAAATTGAATTTATTTACATATGTCATAACTAAAATTTGTAATTCTTTTTCGAGAGAGAGAGATATTCGTGGAACTTTTCGATAAACAAGACAATGAAAATATTTATAATTTAGCTAGCTTATTTAAATATGTGTTGATAAACTCTAAGAATTTAGCCAAATGTATGTAATTGTGAAGTTGAGATGACTTTTTCACTATTCAACGTAAATAATCTGTTCTTTTCTTTTCTTTTTTCAGTGAATAATTGAATATGCATTACGATAATCCAAATTCTTGCGCAGATTATGATGGCACCCTTTGTAGTAATTCACAGTTACTTTAGTTTTTCCTTCATTTTCAAAAATAAAAATCAAGTCTTTTGCCATGCCAAAAAAAAAAAAATAATAATAATAATAAATTATTTTTTACCATTTTATCATTTATACCAAAATAATATTGAAACGCTGTTTTGTTCTCGTTGTTTTTTCCACAATTAGATTACTTTTTTTCTTTTTAGACAAAGTGATGATATATTAATATGTTTTTATCATAATTAACTTATTTATTTAAAGAAAATAAACAATAAGTGTATCCATGTTATGAAAAGAGAAGAATATGGAGAAAAGTCAGTAGAATTGTGTGTTTTTTATTAAGAACCAAAGTTTTATATTTATATGACAGCATCAGGTAGGGTTGGGCATGGTACCTGAAATTTTCAAGTATATAGTAAGTGAAATCATTTGGTCCAAATTTAATTATGGAACTATTTGGATTCGGTTCTTAGATTTTGTACTATAATTAATTTTTTAATATTTACAAAGTTACATTTATTCTACTAACGATATGTTCAATCTTAGTTCTTATAGAATAACAAAGTTTGATATTTTGCATCTTTATTTGCTATGTTATTCATAGATTTGATTATTAAAATCATAATAAGAAGACGATTGCGAGCTTACAATAATTAAAAAAGGCGTTGTCGAGTTTCAATTTGATTTACTTAGAAATGTAGAAATAACATTATGGTAAAATAATAGATTTGGGTAAAATTTAGATCAATTTGATTAAGTTAGGCTTTGACTGAAAATTGAAAATAAGAAAATCATATTTTTTGGGTTTAAGCTAAATTAATTAATTAGCAAATTTATTTAGAAAAAGTAAAATAATTTGACTTAATTTAAAATAAATAAATATAAAAAAACAGGGATATTCGGTTCTTGATCTAGAACCGAGAACTGAACTGAACCTGTCGATTTTCGATTTTGATACATGTTCGGGTATTTAATTTAAGAAGAACCGTTTGATTTGGTTTAATTTGGTTCGGGTACAATGGTAATAACCTCTATGGATGTTTGTGTACAATTTGTCATTCACTTGTAAACCCTAATAAACTTATCATTTACAACGCTCCTCATTGAATGACACTTTACAGATATTTGTCTCGTTAAAACATTGTTTGATAAAAATTCAATGAGGCAAAAAAAATCAAAATAAAGGAAAAAAATACAGTTATTTTGGAGTATTAAAAATAAATATAGCCTCATTAAAATCATGCTAGGAAAACCCAATGGGATAAAACATAAGTGAAGGAAAAAAATACAACTATTCTCCTGATATTGTTCACTAAAAATTTTTGAGTCGGCGCATTCAAATTTTGTGAACCAATTTCTTGAATGTAGATGTCGGCAGTTCTTTTGTGAATAAATCGGTTATGTTGTCACTTGAGCAAATTTGTTGAACATCGATATCACCATTCTTTTGAAATATATGTGTATGAAAGGATTTTGGAGAAATATGTTTCGTCTTGTCACCTTTGACATAACCTCATTTAAGTTGTGCAATATAAGCTGATTGTCCGCACAAAATATTTTATCAACCTTTGAAGACTGTAGTAACATGATGATCCAGAAAATAACTCTTGTTGATATCTTCGAGAGTCATACATATAGAAGTATTATTTTTGAGGGTAAATTTCTTACATGTTATAAACATTCATGCCTCATTAAAATTTTATTAAGAAAAATCTCATGGGGAAAAATCCTAACGGGGGAAAAATAGTACATTATTCTTTTGAATACATTATAAAAATTGTTTCTTTAAAAACCTTGTCAGGAAAATTCAATGGAACAAAATCTTGGCCAAAGGAAAAAGAGTACAATGCGTATTTACTCCCCCTCATGATAATATCACTTGAATTATACTTCAAACATATTAAATCTTTCAAGGTAACATTAATAGTTATACCAGATGCATTGGCTATAATCAGATTTATAATATTTATATAAAATTCTATGTCCTATCAGACTAATAAAATAAAGACTTTAATTACATCTACCACATGTAATTACAAGTTTCGCGAGATTCATTATGTAATGAATCGTACATTTTATATTACGACTTTAATTTTTCTATTGTTATTTCACATAAGTATACAATTTTAGGTGCTCGGACTGTAGATCCAGAAACTTCAGGTTTCTCTATTAAATTCAATTTAAGATTGCGTCCCTTTTATTTAGCTAATCATTATTTCGATTGATATATTTCGACGAATTTATTTTGAAGCCTTGCTATATGATACTGTACATCATGTACAAAATTATTGTCGAATTTTTTTCTTGTTCGATTCTACTTCTTTCTCTATTATGACATAACTTATTGAGATATCTCAATTTTCAATATATCAGGTACTTGAATATCTTTAAAGATTTTGTAATATGTTATGTCTAAATACTCATCAAGAGTATATGACTCCTTAATGAGACCATCTTTGTTTATTGATCCATTTTTATTTGAAGATTTTTTGTATTAGAATCAAATATCATCATACTTCAAGTGTGCCTCAAAATATCATATTGACTAATTGTTCTATAAGATGTTAATTCGAGTTAGAGCATCTGAAATTGATGTGTGAGATATTATTGATCTCTTTAGTCAATAAATGCATCAAAATATATTGTCCTTTGAACTCCTGGTTCGAATAATCTTTTTCAATAATTTAGATAATGATGCAATTGTATATTATTTTCAGTAGCTTAATTCCTCCACATAATGCTGGGAGGATTATTCAATCAAATTGACAATTATTTTTCCACCATTATAAAATATCACACATTTGGGATGAGGGTTCAAATTACGCATTTATTCTTAGAATAATTTACATTCCATCTCAATGCATTGTGGTGGATCAATTTTACATATATGCACAATCGACATAGTTAGATGAAAAAATTAGGCTCCGTCTATAAACCATTTATAATAGGGAGAACTCTGATATTGACATGATACGCAATGGAATTTCCCAAACAAAAATGGAAAATACCTTGTTCTCAACTAATTTAATTTTAGGCATTTAACAAACAATAATGTCAAATAATTTATTGACATTTCAGCTAACACTTATTAAAATGCTGATATTTATGTTCACTATCATTAATAAGACAAGGTCTTGATTATGTAATCTGAAAATTATTATCGCAATTTAGAATGTAAACAGTAATTTCACAAACTTCAAGTTACGAACACCATGCAATCATCTAGTATGTGTATCAAATTTATTAGATAAAAATAATATTTAGATGATCAATTTGGAGGATGATGGAACCCTCTTTATCACCCTAATTAATTTTCAAAAATATAGAGAATTCAATTCCTATTTTAGCTAACGATATTTAACGATCAATTGTCAATAAAGAGAACAAATAATATATAAAAATTCATTGGATTGATTAATGTTCTGGTTCTTCATTGAATGTCTATTTTGAATTTTTTAAATTTCGCATCATTATTTGATCCAGTGATAATCCAACTGTTCATGTCAAATAATTTAACTTCTAGTTCAATGTAATATCTCAAATTTAAATAACTATTTAATCAAATAAAAAACATAGTTAATTCTCAAATGCATAATTAACTATGATATATCATATAAAAATCAAAGTTCACATCCGCGATCGGCAGTTGAGAAATCCTATATCTGGGGCAATGTCATCCAAGATGTAAAGTAAAGGGCCATCATGTCAATCCTTGTCCGTCTTCCTATTCTTCATTTTCATCCCCCAGTCGCGAGACGAACCCTCACTGCCTTTCCTTGGCTCACTTCCTTTAGAGTGGAGAATCAAGTGTGAAAGAACCATCCCTTCCTATTTGTTTGTCGTATGGTTCTTACTATTTGTTTGTCGTAGGCTCGTGACTCTTGAAAGTGAATATCGCTCACAAGGGCCGCCCTAATAGTGGAATCATGGGCACTACAGAACAGTTGGTACCCACCTGCTCAATTATAGTATGATGTGGTCGTCTATCAAGCCAGGCTTTCAGGGATAAACACATAACTTTTATTTTTGTCAGGAACAAAATGAAGTATAATTCTTCGATATGTGTGTTACTTCAAGAGCACGCTATATTTTATTATTCCTTTTTCAACATCAATATGTTAATATTATTTTAGAATATCAAAAAATAAAATTCATGCTCTTCAAGAGCAATCAAATATTATTATAATGAATTATACATGAATTTACTCTTCAGGAGTAAAAATATAATTCATATTAGATCGTATGTCATTATGCTTTTCGATAGCAAATAAATTCTAACTAGAATATTAATGAAAATTATAATATACTCTTTCTAGATCACGTTATATTTTACTATGACTTCTTAAGAATAATAAATCCATATTTTTCTGAAAACATACAGAATTTTAATGTTATGTTTTTCAGGAGTAATAACATATTATTGTTTACAGTAACAAATTATGTAAGGATTTACTCTCCAAGAGTAAAAACTTAATTTTATGTTAAATCTTATATCATTATACTTCTCGAGAACAAATAAAATTTAACCAAACTATCAATATTTAAATACATATGCAGAAGAATGGATACATAAATAAATAGAATAATTTAATTCATGATTTTACATAAATACAATCAATATACTTCAGGAATATTGAAATTATAATGTCATGTTCTTTTGAAACAATTAATATTCTTTTTTAAAATATTAGCAATGTTGTGTATTTTCATGAACATCAAAATAAAATTTTCATATTAAGTTATGCTATCCTCAAAAGTACAATTAGATATATAGTTTTCAAGAGTAAAAATACAATATTCTTATGAAATATTGATATTAACTATTCTTTCTACCTTTAGAGCTAAACAATCTAATATTAAATTTTGTGTTTCACATGAGTAACAATGAAATATTATTCTGGAATATTTGTATAACATGGATTGTATTTCTTCGAGAACATTAACACCACATTCGTGAAAAATAAATATAATTTAAATTATGTTTTTTCAGGAGTATTGAGTCAATATTCTTCTGGAATATTAAAATTGTAATATCGTGTTTTTCGTATGCAAGTAATATTCTTCTAGGACATTAATAATGTTGTGCTACTCCAGGAGCAACATCGAACTATTTATAATAGATAGATATACTATTAATCTAGAATATTAATTATAATGTTGCACTACTCTTGGAGAAACAACATGATAAATTATTAATTTAAAGTTTATATAAGAATATCTAAAATTATTTAATTACGTATAGTATGATATGAATTTATATAGAAAAATCTAATTACCAAACATGCATTAGAAAAAAGAATCTCCATACATAGAAGTTAATAAAATTGAATAAATATTTTACCAATATGCAAAAGATACTAAACATGCACATGAATTTCACATATACAAAATCATAGGTAGAACTAATGTGTGGCAAATTCAAAAGACAGAACTAATAAGTGAATAATATGTGATAAAACTGATTGTTTATGAATCAAAAGACATGAATTAGTATATGTACAAATTTCACATACAAACTTGAATTAAAATTAATAAGCATACCAATGAAAATCAGAGGAGAATGAGCAACTTGGTTATGATATTTATAGTTGAAAGAATTCACGTGTTACCAAATTAATTTTGGTACACGTGATAAATATTTATACTTATAAAAAAATAACTACCTTTACTAAACTTTAAAAAATTAAGCTATCGTGTCGATAATCTGTTATGAAAGAGAGAAAAAGAGAAAAAAAATAGAGAAAAGTCAATAGACTTGTTTGTATTTTATTAAAAATCAAAGTTCCATATTTATAGGACAGAATTAAGGATACAATGGTAATAGTCTCTAGGGCTGCAGGGGTAAAATTTTTCATTCACTTGTAAACCCTAATCAACTAACCATTTACAACAATCCTAAATTTTTTATTATCAGACTTTGACACTGTTTGATGAATTTCTAACTTAGAAAGGTAGGAGAAGAAGGCTTACAATCTTTTGTTGTTGGGCAACCAAATTATTTTATGCTTACCGTTCTTTACTTGAAAATGATGTTTGTATATATAGAGAGAAACAGGAATTATTGTGTTCTCTCCCCTAATAAGTAGTTAACAATCTTCTAGACATAATTTTAGTCCTCACAAATTTGCATTAAGAGTAAAAAACTTACACTCGAATAAACTTTTATGCTAGATTTTTTCGAAGGATCGCATCCTGTGTGGGATCCCTATTCATTTCCTATTAATGATACAAACTGATGGACAACGTTGACTATATTAATTAATCAATGATTTTTCTACGAGCGAGCATAAAATTTTCAACTCCACACGAGCCATAGCCTCTAACGAACAATCTTTAGAGTTTCTACCTTGCTCATATAAAAAGTAACTCTAATTATAAGTAACTTTTTCTTGGTGTTCGGTTTAGTAAAATAAATTTACCTCTTTTTTAGAATAAGGCTAGGCCAGTTTATTTGGGCTTTTATCATGTTATGTGAAATGGGCTTTGTAATTGGATTGTGCATTAAAAATAAAAAATATTTGGAAAAATTTCATATCTAAGAGTTTAACTATGACCAATTTCAAAATTAAGAAATAAAGTTTAAAACTTTAAAAATTATACAGTATTAAAATTTGATCATGAAATAATTAATTAAAAATATATTTTATTAATTGAATGTATTATGGTCACAATTCTATACAATTTGTTTACAGATTATTGAATTAGTTGGTTACAAATTATCTCTCGATCTCAAATAAAAAAATTTATAGGTCAAATTATTTCTCAGTGACAAATAAAAAAATTTATATGTCACAATAAATTTATCAGTCATAAAATCATAAACTTCATAGGTCAAAATTCGTTTATTTTATTGGTCACAAACACAATTTTTTTAAGTCTCAATATTTAACGATCACAATTTATCAAATTAATTGATCATAAGTTATTTATAGGTCATAACTTAAAAAATTTAAGTCATAATTACATTTTCTAAGTCATATATTATTTATTGGTCGCAAATTATCTAATTTATTAGTCTTGATCACAATCAACCAATTATTTATTGGTCACAAACATTCTTCGTCCCACTCGACTGTCGTCATGACACCTCTTCCACCATCACCACCAACACAACCAACACCACAATTGTTTGTGAGCACCAACTCACCATTGCCAATTGTGCCACATCAACCACCATACTAGGATTAGTGCTAAAATCCACCACCATCACTAGATCCACTTGCACCACAGCCAACAAAAAGCACCCTAAAAATTACACTAGCTGTGCAAACATACCCCAAGTGATCCATCGGTACCAACACAATCTACAATACAATACCTGAATAGTGCGCGCTCATAGAAGTGGAAGCTTGTCAAAAACCACAACTATAGACATCATGCGGCGCTCAACCAATAGATCTAACATTGCTGGCACTCAGCTACAAACTACAAATCACAACCCACAATATTGGTTTGACATCATCGGTCAAAATAGCCCTGACGTTGTGTAGATTGAGATGTCAAGTTTGGGAAGTAATTTAATTGGGGTTATGAGGTGGGTGGAGTAGATTAGTTTAATTTTATATTATTATTAGTATTTAAAATTTTAATTATATCTGATTTTTGAAAGAAAAACTCGTGACTCTTAATTATAAATTGAGATATTGAAAACACTTGGTTCTTGTAATTTTCACAAAGGGAAATTTTCATATTTAAGAGTTTAACTATGACCAATTTCAAAACTAAGAAATAAAGTTTAAAACTTCAAAAATAAGATATTATTAAAATTTAATTAAATTATATTTTATCAATTAAATACATTATGATAACAATTCTATACAAGTTGGTCACCGATTGTCAAATTATTTGATTACAAATTATTTCTCGATCTCAAATAAAAAAATTTATAGGTTACAAATTATTTTTCAATAAAAAATAAAAAATTCTATAGGCTACAATTTATTCATCAGTCATAATATCATATATTTCATAGGTTACAATTCATTTGTCGGCCATCGATCACAATTTTTATAAGTCTCAACATATTTAAAGATAACAAATTATCAAATTAATTGGTCACAAGTTATTTCTCGGTCACAACTTAACAAATTTTAAGTTCGATCATATTTTTTAAGCCATATATTATTTGTTTGGTCGCAAATGAACCAATTTATTGGTCTTGGTCACAATCAACCAATTTATTGGTTACAAATATTATTCGTCCCACTCGACTGTCGTCACAACAACGCCATCACCACGAACACGACCTACAGCACAATCGTTTGTGAGCATCACCTCACCACCTCCAATAGTGCTAGATCAACCATCACACCAGAACTAGTGCCAAAATCTACCACCATCGCCAAATCCACATGCACCACCACTAGGGATGACAATCAGGTTCGTCGACTCGGAAAGCTCGTAGCTCGGCTCGAGTCTCGAAAGAACCAAGCCTCATTTTGGGGCATTGAGCAAAGCCCTCGCTGGCCTGTGTGGCACGTTGGCTCGGGTTTACAAGCCTATGTCTATAAAAAAAAAACAAATTATTTTAAAGGCTGGTTGCTGCTACGTTTATAAGAAAAAAAATTCAGCAAAACATCGAGCCTGCCCTGCTTGGCTCGAAAAGGCTCGAGCCGAAAGCTTGGGTCGAGCCTATTTCTTTTGCTTGGCCTAGACCCGAAAAAATGTTCGATCATTTTACTTGAGGTAAGCCCGAGCCTAAAATTTCTACTCACGAGCCGACTCGACTCGTTGACATCCCTAAGTCCACCACCAACAAAAAAACCCCAAAGATTACATTAGCTGCACAAACATGCCTTGAGAGATTCACTTGCACCAATACAACCTGCACCACAATATCTGACTAATGTGTCACATGCGAAATTGGAAGCTCACTGAAATCCCCAGTAGTGCACTCATCCCCGAAAACCACAACTATAGACATCATATGACGCTCAACCAATAGATCTAACATTATCGGTCCTCAACCATAAACTGTAAATCACAACCACAATATTGGTTTGACATCATCAGTCAACATAGCCCCGACGTTGCGCAGATCGAGATACCGTGCTGCTTGTAGGGCACTACATAATACGGTGCTGCGTAGCGTCCCTTCGCTGTTGCGATATCTCTGAGCCATCTGGTGACCCTGAGGTGGTGGCCCTTCGTGTGGCTACACTAGTTGTTTTCGACAATTGAACAGAAAAAAGATCGAGATGAAAGGTAGGCATAGAGAAGATGGAGAGGGTGGAATGGTTTTAGGGTTTGAGAAGTAATTGAATTGGGGTTATGGGATGGGTGAAGTGGATTAGTTTAATTTTATATTATTATTATTATTTAAAATTTTGATTATATATGATTTTTGAAAGAAAATCTTGTAACTTTTAATTATGAATTGAGATTTTGAAAACATTTAGGTAGCGTTTGGTTTGAGTTTTCATTTTCTGTTTCAGTTTTGAATTCATTTTTTGTTTTTGTTTTGAGAGATTCTTTTAATATTGCAGAAAACAAGTCTGGTTTGTCATTTTGTAAAATTGTTTCTCAAAAAAAAAAGAAAAAAAAGAAAACGAGTTTGATTTAAAAAATTTTAAAATAATTTTATCACTTTTTTTTTTTCAATTGATTTGATTATTTAGTAAAACATATCAATTTTATGCTAATGTGTGATAAAAAATTATATTTTTTAAAGTTGATAAAAAATGAATCATTTAAGTATATCTCCAAGAATCGATCGAAATCATCCGTACATAATAATGGCACTAGAGAGATGGATTATTCACTGGGGTTCTTGAAAGAGCTTAGGGCAAGAGAGAGAGAGAGAGAGAGAGAGAGAGAGAGAGAGAGATTTATATGTGTTTAGGTTTTGTGTGATTTTATTAATTATTTTAATTTGAAAATTATTGAGTTCATTTTCTTTGTTTTGAGATTTTTGAGTGTTCCAATTGAAAATACAATGAAAACACTTAAAACGTCAAAAAATCATTTTGAATTTTATGTGTAAAATTTTCATTGATTTGAAAAATGTATTTTTAAAAATAAAATATCAAACATGTTTTAAGCATTTTGAAAAATTGAAAATTGCCTTAAAAAGATAAATCAAACGTACTCTTAATTCCTAGAATTTTCACAAAACATTTTCATATTTTAACAAGTAAAATTTACACAATAATGTGTGTATATATGTGAATAAATTTAGCTTCTTTTTAAACGCCATTTTTTAAGGATAAATAATTTTGAAAGAAAATATTGAATATATGGGTAAAATTATTTTATTAGAATAATGTAAGATTAGAAATGAATTTTAATTTTAATTTTTTAAAATCTTATTATTATTATTATTATTATATTTTTTTTTTTAGAAGGGAGGGGTTAAACACACACCTCTTCCTATTAGAATGTTGAGCCTACAGCAGCGCGGACCCATCTCTCTCTCTGTCTCTCTCTCTCGCCCTTTCTTCGACTCTAGAAAACCCTAATTCACCAATCAATCGATACACATCATCCACTCTTCTCTTTCTCTTTCTAAATTATTCACATACTCTCTCTACTACATGCAACCATATATGTATACACATCGATCATTCAATCACCTTTAAGTTCCCATTTTTTCACATTTCGATTTCCCCTCGTTTTCATACGCTCAATCTATCTCGATCTTCAATTTTTTTTTCTTTTTCTAATTAATTTTCTTCTTAAAGTTTGTAATTTAATTGGGTTTTGATATAAAGAGAAAAGCACAAGGCTGGCGATTGGCGCCGGAATCAGGTGATGGCGGATCCGCCACTTGTACGCCCGCAATTGCCGCTCCAATCGTCGATTTTTGCTTTCTTAGGTTTAGGTTTTGGAACTGAGGTAGGAATAGAGTGGAGAGCATTGAATTCGCTAGAGCTTTCTGTACAATGCTAACTGTGCTGCGGGTGCACCTTCCGTCCGATATTCCTATTGTTGGGTGTGAGCTGACACCGTACGTGCTATTGAGACGCCCGGACAAGCCTGTTACTACTGATGATGTTACCGAGTTCAATCCCGTGGACGGCCATTTCTTGAGATATAAATGGTTAGATTTCAATAGTTACTTTCCAAGAATGAGTTTTGATCTTAGACGTGACTTAATTTGGATTTTGATTGTTTCGTTAGTGTTCAATATTAGTTTGTTTATGCATGTTGAGCTCTAAAGTTCTACTTCTAGGCTTGTAAATTGATATCATAGTTTTATAATTTGTTATTAAGTGTCTAAAAAGTGCACAGAAAACTTGTACTAGTTTTTATTCGCATTATCATGTATGGATTTGTATTTTTTAGACTTGCATCTATTAGACCGCATAACCTTAAACTACTTTTGCCAAATAATTTTGTGAACAAATAAATTGTTTCTTTCAGGTACCGTATACAAAGTGATAAAAAAGTTGCAGTCTGTAGTGTCCACCCATCTGAGCAAGCAACATTGCAGTGCCTTGGTTGTTTGAAGGCCAAAATACCAATTGCTAAGAGTTACCATTGTTCTCCTAAATGTTTTTCAGCTGCATGGCAACATCATCGTGTTTTACACGAGCGTGCTGCTAGTGCTGGAAATGAAAATGGAAATGATGAGGAAGAAGTTTTTGGTCGTTTCAACAGTACAGGGAGTACAGGATCTGGCGTTGTAAATTTGAGCTTATCTGGGTCTCAATCAAGCTCCAGCTTGACAAATGGTGCCACAACTCTGTATCCACCAACAGTTACTCAGAGGAATGGTGGTGAAACATGGTTTGAAGTTGGCCGTTCTAAGACATACACTCCAACAGCTGATGATATCGGACATGTCCTTAATTTTGAGTGTGTCGTAGTAGATGCAGAAACAAAATCACCTGTGGGACATTCTAATTCCATATTAACGTCCTGTGTAATTCCTGCTCCATCTCCCAGTCCCCGGCGCCTGATTTCAGTGAGTGGAGTTGATGTTCCTGGGCATTTAGATATGGATGGCAGCATTTCATCTGCAGGGACTTTTACTGTGCTCTCATACAACATTTTATCCGATGCGTATGCTACAAATGAATTATACAGTTATTGCCCCTCTTGGGCTCTTTCTTGGGCTTACCGCAGGCAAAACCTGCTACGTGAAATAGTGGGCTACCGTGCAGATATTGTTTGTCTTCAAGAGGTACAATTGCATGAGAAATTGCTCATGCTTTCTAAAGCTTTAGTTATATTGACTGGAAATGCTATTTAAGCTTCGTTAGTATGTTAGGAGGAGTAGTAGAAATATTGGAGGAAATAAGAATCGTGAAAAATGAAATGCAATACCTGTTGACTGAAAATGGAGCTGTTTTCCTCATCTTTGATTAAGCTTGGTCATTTTGGATGAAGTTGTACCAATACCAAAGTGGCCCCAAATGTTGAAATATACATTTGATTTGGAATGTTAAACACATGATATATGTTCTTCTGGTCAATTGCCAATTTCGTTGAGGTTCATTTATCTTTTAAAGTGATGAATATATTTGCTAATGGGTTAGGTATCTTTGGATATTTCTCGTACAAATACTTTTTTTGGTAAGTCTTTGCTTAAGCAATAATTGAACAAACAATTCCAGATATATTTCTATAGATGTGCTCATTCCGTCTTCTCATGTTTTTCAAATTCTTTCTTAATTAACGATCTCTTCTTCAAGTTGATTAGCCTTTAGAAGTGAGATTTTTACACTTCTGAATGCCTGTTAGTATTTGTATATTTCTGCTTCTGTCTGCCATATCCAAAATAGTTCGTTTGGTAGATGCACTGTTAAAACCTGATATAGCATATTCTTTATTTTAACTTTTTTTTATTTCAGGTTCAAAGCGATCATTTTGAGGAATTTTTTGCACCTGAGCTGGATAAATATGGATATCAAGCTTTGTTTAAAAGAAAAACAGCAGAGGTTGGTTGAAGCATCTATTGACCTGGCCATATCTTTCTATCATTTATGATGCTATTGTTGTATGCAGGTTTTCAGTGGAAATATCAACACTATCGATGGTTGCGCTACTTTCTTCCGCCGAGATAGATTTTCACATGTCAAGAAATATGAGGTCACAAAGTGGACCATATCGATCATGCTATTAATCCTTTATTGTCATTTTAATTGAAGGCATGCCTGTGTGTAGGTTGAGTTTAACAAAGCCGCACAATCTCTGACAGATGCTGTGGTTCCAACTGCTCAGAAGAAAACTGCCCTAAATCGATTGGTCAAGGTATTGCTATTGCAATGAATGATTTTTAATTTTGGTTTCACATAAATCTCTACTGTAACTTGGCTCATTACTTATGCTTACTAGCCATACCGCTGATAATTTTGTCGTTGAGCCTTCTCTTTCTTTATATAGGATAATGTTGCCCTAATCGTAGTGCTAGAAGCCAAGTTCAGTAACCAGGGTGTTGATAATCTGGGGAAGAGGCAGCTTGTTTGTGTGGTAAGAAATTCACTATAACGCGCACTGCTATTATATTCATTTGTTATTAATGTGATTTCCAACATTTGTCCATAGCTTCCTTTTTCTGCACTTTTTTAATTCAGTCGGTGGCCTATCATATTTGTTTTTGATTAGCAGCTTTTGTTCCTTTATGCTGCTTTAATTTGTGCTGGTACTGACCTTTTAGCATTGTTAGCCAGTCCAGTGAGATAGCACTCCAAATGGTAAACCTTGGGGACTGTTTGACACCTCCCACTCTTTTGAAAATTTAAGAATGAAAAATGCTGGACTATAGTCAACATTTACCTTTCAACGTGAAGAAGGCACTTGTATCACCTTTTGCTAGGTCTATTGCTGTGGGTTTCTGGCACTACTTTAGCTCATGTTGTGGTTAGGAACTCCGGAAGGTAGAGCGAAGAACTCTGCGGCCACTTCATTTAGAAAAATCATTCTGGTTAAACTAAAGTTTCAGTTTGAACAGAAAAGGGCAATTAATCAAGAGAGCTATGACGCAAAATAGAAGAGATCTCACCATCCCCATCCCAAAGAGAAGGGGAAAAAAAAAAAAAAAAAACCTTCAAAAAGTGAGAAGTACTCAATTCTCTTTCGCACAGGCTCTAAAAGAATGATGTGTGTACCTCTATAAGAAAGGTCGTTGAGTGGCTACTACAGCAAAACTTATTGCAAACCACACAATTCCCTGAACCCTATGAAAACTCATAGTAGAGATTTACGCTACATCCTATATATGATTTTAATAATGGTCGAATGTGAGTTTGAATTTAATAATGGTCCCCAAGCGTAAATAATGACTCCTACAGTTACTAGAAAACAATTTGAGAGTTTTTTGTAAAATCTTGTTTCACATGCCTCCCTCAAAAGCAGCTTCATCACTATGCCTATGGCTTCGAATGGTCATTGTTGGCATTCAGTATATTTCTTTATTTTCTGGATGCAGGCAAACACGCATGTAAATGTTCATCAAGATTTGAAGGATGTCAAGCTTTGGCAGGTCTGTTAGCTGATTCTGTCATCTCTTTAATCTGTTGACCTCAGTTTCACTTTCAATTGATGCTAGCATCTTTGTTGTCCATATTAGGTTCACACACTGTTGAAAGGATTGGAAAAGATTGCTGCAAGTGCAGACATCCCAATGTTGGTGTGTGGAGATTTCAATTCGGTTCCTGGAAGGTTTCTCTTCTTTCATTTTTCACTATATGATCACGTAATGAGACACGTGTAGTTTCCGATTAGAGCATCCATCGTTACAGATTAACTTTGATCTACAATTACTAGGGCAGATTCTACACCTCTTCTCATAAAGAATACTTCAATAATACTACGAAAATTATACATTTGTACCCTAGGACTGTCATTCATAACCTCAGAAATGTGAATGTGCAAATTTGACAAATAATCCATCAGTTACCGATTGCTTTGGCGGAAATCATATCCAAATCCAAAGAGAGTTGTTCCCTCTTGGTAGCCCCACTTGAGCATTTCAACTATCATGTCATGGAAATAATGTACACAATCACCACCAATTACCTGCGAAAACAAAACCACCATAGAAGAACAGATATTAATACCTATATTTGATCAGTGTGTATTCCTTTAAACAAACTGGAAATTTGAAACCCATCTATATCTATTTTTGGTATTACATATAACCCAACCCCCCCCCCCCCCCGGGGGGGGGCCCCCCCCCACAAAAAAAAAAAAAAAAAAATCTTTTTTTTTTTGCATTTCCCCTCAACTTTTTCCTATTTTGACCACACATTAAAAAAAATAAATAAATAAAAATAAAAAAATCTCTGATTTTGATTTGCGCTTTCAGCGGACTCCTTAAGTGTGGAGTCACTCTTGGAGCTTCTGGATGAGGATAGTTTGCGAAAAGATACGGCTCTTCCTTCTCCGGAGTGGTCATCAGACCATATAGCACTCTTAGCTGAATTCCGCGGCAAACCTAGAAATAGACGATGACACTGGGTAAGCAATTATCTTGCTGTTATCGAAACTTGCACAAGAACTACTTTTGAATGTCTTTAGTACTTGATAAATCCCTGTTTAAGAGATTGAATTGAGAATCTACATGAGAGTGGTTATATAGATCACGTTTTAAACACAGCAGCCAGTGTTTGAATAAGGAGAGAGAGCTTTTTGGTTTTGCGAGGTAGTTTATTTTAGTGATTTTCAGACTTAATTAAGGGAGATGCCTTTAATAATTTAAAAGACACATCTTACCCTGTTTGTAATTATCTAGACAAGCATAGTCGGTAGCAAGAAGTCATTATTTAATTTATGTTTGAATATTTTAACTGGTTCAATTGGAAAAACTTGTACAAGTCATTCTATATTGTAGTAAAATTTACTACAAATTCTTAAACTCTGACATCTGTGGTCGATGTAGATTCTTGTTTAATCTTTTCAACTGGTCTTTCTTAAGTAGTCTCCTGAAATAGTACAAATATAGGTAATTTTTCATAAACTATCTTGTATATTACCATAAAAGAAATAATGTGAGCATATTATTTTGTTTCCTGCAGGTGTGGCCTGAAAATGAATTTTAAAAAAAGTTGTTCAAACTATTCAAGGACAGAGAAAAGTGATTGTAAGAATGTTGAATCATTCTTTCCTGATCATTTCCTAGGTGTATCATTAGTGTGATCTTTAGATTTTTGCTCCTTTGTATCATGCCACGTCTCATAGAAAAACTTACTGTGATATCTATTTAATTCCGTCCTTTTTTCCTTCAAAAGAAATATAATTTAGTGATGTTCCATGTGCATATGATCAGGCATTTTTATACACTGGAAATACGAATTTTCCCTGCTGAAAGGGTTGTCAGTCTCGTTGCGTTATTTTATTTATTTTTTATTACCTTGAGCTGTTATATTCTCATTACTGGGAAAACAAATGAGAAAAAGAATACAGATTTTTCCGAACCCTCGCTCTTTGCTTCTAATGAAGGTGTATCGGCTTCCTCTCTTTTGCGTGTGTGCCGGAGCTCGGTTAGTATTCCTGTAGGCCGGATCTTACTTGGCATGTTTCTTTTTTTCTTTTTCCAACTCAACTAATTAAGGGAGGAGTAGAGGAAATTGAATCTATATAAGGATTGGTTTGCTTGGCACGAAAATACTATCTTGGACTGGTAATGTGTTTGGTAGTGGATTTGACGACATTTAACAGAAAGAAAAAGAAGTTTTTGTTTGTAAACATGGCTAAAATTGTCTGATTAAGGCAAAAAAATTATATTCTCTTATAACCTTACCAAACATGACAGAAATCTTTGCAGTGGTTTGTGTGCTTGAATGGGTTAGATACAACTGATGGAGATTTATGTCGTCGTTAGAAAATGTGAGGACTAATCATTATTGATGGACACCGTGCAGATGTCAAATAAAACGTTTAGCCCTCTTACCTACAACAGGGAGTGGCCAACGCTTCATGAAAACCTCCTAATGTGATTGCATACAAGATTAGGTTATTTGCTTCGAGACAATGCACAAGCAACCTGCTGATGTATGGATATTCTTTCCTGAAATCACAGATTCAGTTTTCCCTAAATTAGTAAAAGTTGGAAGGTTTTTTAGTTTCGACTTTCAGTACACTACCACTAATTCTTACCGCACTATTATGCAATTTAATGATCAACCTTTTGGTCCAAATATGATTTAATCAAAGAGCCTGTTGGGCATGGACACTAGCATAAGCTTAATCCTTCTTGGTCATGGAGAAAACATGTAGATGTAACCCTTAGGTCGATCTGGACAAATTGAAAATGCAACTAGGTATACTACAATTAAACAAGATGAACAATTACCACAAAATACTAAGCGACGCGGAGTAGATTATTGCTTTCGTACTTAAACGAGTTGAGATATTTCAGCAAGACTCCCATTAGAAGAAACATTAGAAAGTGAACCTGCAGCAAGATAAATATGTTACCCAGAAAAAGGAGGAAGAAAATGGATCTCTCTGTCGTTACTTCTATTTGGGAATAAAGCTAATGGCTTTTGTGAATCGCCGGGAATATCCCATGCAACTCTTTTAACCAACAAAGAAGAATTACAATTCTACGTGCCGGCATGCATTTTGCGCGACTCATAACATATTCAATCTTAATTTTCATCAACGGTCCCATTAATCATTGATAGAACCTTTTTAGTTTGGGTCTTCACTGATTCCATAACTTCAGTAGCTGTTTGTATTAAGATACGAGTATTCATCCTCGGCGTGCATAGGGTTATTGGGTTTGTCACAGAAGATTCAAGCAAATGCATATAGAAGAATCCGTTGGTATGTCAACAACTAAACGGTGATTTGAACCAACAAAAAACTGTCATAAATATCAACATAAATGCATCTTTTAACATCAGAAGTGGAAATTTGAGTTTCATACAGGTAATCTGTTTCAGTATCCTTGAGAGCAATGACAAAAGATACAATATATGCTCAAACTTAAGCATATCAGAATACCAGTACTTTCTTTGGCAAAGTAAAATCCATGAACGCGTGTCAATCTGAACATACCATCTTTGAGATTACACTTTCCATATACGCCCTATAATCCTCAACTTAAGTTCTTGCCTATCCCCACCAGAGAAGAAGAGAGCCAAACTCCTGGGAATTACGAGTCCATCTTGACTATCACGAACTTTTATATGACTATCACGTATGCTTCGTGGAACCCCTTGCCATACTAGTTTACGTCCAAAAGCACTGACTTCCAAAGTGTAATTGAACTTCTTTGCGTCATTGTCCTCGCCCATAAAACGAAGGAAGGCCATGTAGACTGGTGCCATACCAAGTGAAAATGCCTCAAAGTGCAAACAGAACTGTCTTCCAAAACAGTTAAATACCTGCATGGAGACTAGATTCAGATTGCAACTTGAAAGTTCTTGCCTATCGCTTCATGAATATTCATAAAAACTAACGTATCTGCTCGGTTCATATCCTTTAAGCGAATATCCAAGCACAAGTATAGAATGGTCAATAGCTTAGTTATGGAAATTTGGCGTGATTGGTACGAAATACCAAATTGGATAGACAAGATTTTTATTATCGCAAACTTTCAAATTCACCTTCACAAACACACTAATAAAATCTTGAGATACAAGTTCAGCAAGCCTGAAGGGCATTTCAAACATTATGCTTTTAGATGATCATGCCCGTCTCTTCGATATTATTCACAGAATGGTAACATATGTGTTTAATTCATACCGTCTTATGGATTTGAAAAGAACAGATAATGTTACCACTATCAACACATAAAATCAACTTACAGTTAGCATCCACATTGCATTTTCGACTTCATGTGGATTTGATTTGACATATCGATGATTAAAGGTGGATCCATCATGCATGTCCACCATGTGGTCCTCCTTAAGATGAGCAACGAGCGCTGGAATGTCGCCTGTTACAGAGCATTCACAGCTTGCATATGGACAGTTATAAGGCCGAAATCGACAATGTTGTTCGTGTTTAAGCTTGCTGTAGTATGGAAATATATCATGACATCCAAGACTTTGATATCTGCAGGGAAGCTCCAATGACTCAGCCACTTTCTCCAAAGCCAAACACCTTATGTTCCCGAGTTCAAATTGGCAAGTCGGGCAACGTTTATGAACTCTTTTGCAGTTTGCACATAGCGTGTGACCATTTGGA
Source organism: Olea europaea var. sylvestris (assembly GCF_002742605.1). Lineage (NCBI taxonomy): Eukaryota > Viridiplantae > Streptophyta > Magnoliopsida > Lamiales > Oleaceae > Olea > Olea europaea. The sequence continues at coordinate 8,474 of NW_019265938.1, read as the reverse complement.
CACTGCACGATACAATGAAATCAAACCAAGGACAGTAGATGCCATGTATGATTTATATTAAAGGAAACACCGACTATAATAGCCAAATATTGAATTATTGTGCTTCACCAATCCAAAATTGGCAGGTAGAGGAAAAGGGAAGGGAAAAAAGGTGAAGACTAGTAAGATATTTACCAATAGGACAGCAAAATGAAAAAGCTATTCTATGATGAGCAAATATGACGCGGAACAAATCTGCAAATGAGTGCCTGTTTGGTTGAGTTTAAAATATTTATTTATAGTAAGTTTTGCTTATAAATAAATTAGTATATAAATGACCTGAATTAGTAAATTAAAACATAAATGGTCTTTATTGTAGGACATCATCAGGAACTAAGTTACTTATTTTGAAAGCAACTCGTACCTTATTGTCAAATATAAATACATTTACTCAATAAAGAAAAGTAACCTGTACAAATATATTCATAAACAAAAAAACTACTCAAAAGTTTACTTTGCCTCCATTTGGCCCCTTTTCTTTCAAATTTTAATGTTTGGAATAATGTTTTTGTTGAAAATGTGCAGTTGAAAAAGAAGGAAAAGTTCTCGATTTACGTATAATATTATTTTATGGAAGATTGTGTGGTTGAAAGTAAGAGTGAGAAGAAAAAGTTGAAAGAGAAAGGGGGCCAAACAGGGGGTTTTATGCTTAGCCAAGCATGCCTTAAGTAGACAAATAAACGAGGTTCACCAGGAATTAGCATATGAGTAATCCTTGAACTATGAAATTGATCACTCAGCAGGAAGTTTATGAGAGAGTGCAAATAATTTAAAAAATAAGCTTGTTGCTAGCTATATCCATCATCTGCAGTCTGCAAACTTGGTAAATGCTTTCTGGTCACTGAATAAAGCGCCACCAATGCAATTGAAATAATGCCAAGCAAGAGATATTCATTGTGAGGAGATGGGAATTTGTCACCTCCAGAAAAAGGAATTTATGGAAAGAAAAAGAAGCTAATGGTGGCATGCTACTTCAAGTCATCCATGAGTGATTCAGATATATGATAAAATAAAGTCAAGTACAGAGCCAAAAAAAGAAAAAAAAAATTCTGGTAGTTTCAGTTGTTCCGTCATCCATGCAAGGTTCAAGTTTCCTTAGTATATGGAAAGTTCTAACTTGTCACCAGAAAGGAACATTAAACTTCAGTTCAGTTAAAAAGTTGAAGAAATAACCTGGTGAATAGGAGGATACATTAAATTTGTGCACTCAGGACACTCAAGAAGGTCGTGCACGCCATTACTTGACGTCATGCCGTGTTTTTCACCTGAACCAGCAGTACTTTTAGCCAGAAAACTATTTTTATCTGCCTTGGCCACAGATATTTCATAATTCATGAATTTTGGTCGTGATTCAATCACCTCTTGGCAAACTCCACCTCCAGGTGCCATTATTAACCCACGATCCCTAGAATACAACTAGCTTAATGACTAAATCCAAGACCATAAGCTGACTTGGTCTTTCACAAAGATGCATATAGCCTGCGAACAAAGATGCAAAAATGAAAGCATTAGGAAATCATCAGTGCAAAATATCATTTATACAGACTCTAGATAGGCAATTTGACTAAGCTATGGCGAGCAAGACAAAAATAAGAAAAATGAAGCCACTAATTAATTGAGGTAGATCCTTAAGCGCATTTTTCTCACAAGATATTGCATTGCATAGAATTCGACAGTATAACATACAAGATTTTAGCTTCTTTTGTTAAATAATATTGTCGAGTACTATCAAATTCACTCTACCAAACACTTCGTAAGTGTATTATTATGTCAATGGTCCAAACACCTAGATCAACATTCAACACCAACCGCTTTCTTTACTTACCCTGTTTTCCATTTCAGTAGGTAGCATTATATAGAAAACATTTAGATTAAATTAGATTCTCTCAACAACCATCTAGAAAAATTCAAATACAAAACAACCTTTGCTTGTCAGGAATATAGGTTTGTTGCTAGCATAACATTATCATATTCTCAAATTAATTATTTTGATTTGCATACATAACCTTGGATCACAAAGCCCTTTTCAATACATTTAGCCTTCACGCCATCATTCTATTCTTTCGTAAATGATAACCAGAATTTGAGTCCAACAATTTGCATAAACAAGTAGAAAATATAAATTTGAAATCAAGTGAATCAACATTTTCCGACACAACAAAAAGCTGAATTTAATCAAACCTATAGAACGTATTGCATTTGCATATCCATACAACATACAAAGAAAACCTGGCAACATAAATTAATTAATATCCAAATTCATTAAGACAGCTTTAAAGAAGCCCCCCACAAAAAAAAAAAAAAAAGGGGGAAAAAAAAAAAAAAAAAAAAAAAAAAAAAAGGGGAAAAAAGAAGCCAAAATGGCCAAAATAAGTAAGATACCCAATCAACTCTATATCATTTATTTTTAAAAAAAAAAGAAAAAAGAAAAAAGGAAGCTCCCACATATAAAAACCATCAAACGAATCAAAATCCGTAGGCAGAGAAAAACAGACATTAAAACAAACCCAGATTTTATTTGAAGAACAACACACACAAACATTTAGTAAAAAATACGAAGACAGGAAAGTAAAAGAAGAGATTCCCACTTGAGATTCTAAACCCCATTGTCCTTTCGCAGTGATGAAACTAAAGAAATTAAATTTCCTCTACTTTATTATCAAATCAAGAAAAAAACAGAGATCCTTACCTGAGATTTTCAACCATGCTGGCCTTCATAACCTTAAAACTGCAATTTTGAATTCAAAGATTTGAACTTTATGCTCAAAATTAACAAAAAGACCAAAGCATATGCATATTAAGGTAAAAACGAAGAATTTATAGAATCAACGCGTATTATTCGGGTTCAAAGAAATTGCAGAAAGAGGGATTCTTGACTACAATGTTGACGACCATGCAAGACCCTTTGTCAAAATCTGCATTTCTTTTGGGTTTAAATTTTATTTAGTAAAAAATACGAAGACAGGAAAGTAAAAGAAGAGATTCCCACTTGAGATTCTAAACCCCATTGTCCTTTCGCAGTGATAAAACTAAAGAAATTAAATTTCCTCTACTTTATTATCAAATCAAGAAAAAAACAGAGATCCTTACCTGAGATTTTCAACCATGCTGGCCTTGATAACCTTAAAACTGCAATTTTGAATTCAAAGATTTGAACTTTATGCTCAAAATTAACAAAAAGACCAAAGCATATGCATATTAAGGTAAAAACAAAGAATTTATAGAATCAACGCGTATTATTCGGGTTCAAAGAAATTGCAGAAAGAGGGATTCTTGACTACAATGTTGACGACCATGCAAGACCCTTTGTCAAAATCTGCATTTCTTTTGGGTTTAAATTTCAAAGTAAACGTTTTGTAATAAATATTTAACATTGGTCATGGGGAGAAGTGATGCTGTTTTAATTGTTGTTAGGGTGCACGCAACGTTTTGAATGTTCAATTCAATATTTTTCTTTTTGGTCAGTCTTTGTTTGTCCGTTGACGTTTACTTTCCAGAAGGGGAAGTAAATTGTCTCCGATTTTTTACATTGTTATTCTATTACAAATTATTTTGCTTCAATTTTTTTGATATGATATCTGTTCAAGTTCAGTAACAAAATATAAATTCTTAATAAGTCGTGCTTTTGAATCAAACCCAGTTTATTTTATAGGCCTTCGTAATTTTTAATGATTAATAATTGTTGACCTCGAAAAATGTACCTCTAGCGTGACCAACAAATTTCAAGACCTCTCACGTCCAAACAAGTCGTATTTCTGCACTCTAGGACAAATTGTTACACACACGTGGCTTTCTCCGACGGGAATGAAGCCATCCGCATGTACTTCGATAGTCAAGTCAGTTTCGAGAAGCTAGATATATTGAGTGTGTGAGGATTTTTAACGTGAGCCTCAATTTAAAATAAAAGGGTCAGTATTAGGAGTGAAATGGAGAATGTAGATAGCAAAGTTATAGTATAAAAGTCCAAACTTTCACTACCTTAGAAATGATACTAAGTGCGAGCTTTTATAGTGTGAAACAATAAGTGAGGATCGTCAGATAAGAAGACACGTGGCCTCATCCATAGGGATATAAGTTCTCATCATGGGCATCAATCAATACCAAATTATTAATGCTAGTACCAATTCTTCTTCCATAAGTTATAGCATGTGGTAGTAGAATTGACCAAATAGGTTAGCTATAGCGACAGTGACAGTGAGTTGTCATATTAATCACTTCAATAGATCCATTTTCAAAGATTTCCTACTAGACCCGTTCTCTAATTTCCTTTAGCCTCGCCTCAAGAGTTCAGTCGTAACATGGCTCGACCATCCCATAGGTTCGTTCCACGAGGGCCAACAGAGAGATTTAAGCCGTGTGGTTTGCGTACATGGGGTTGATTGTCGATGTTGTAAAAGGCATAACAATAACAATTTTCAACATTTTTGTGGTGGAAATTTGAAAGATATAAATAAAAATGTACTCCATTCGTTCCATTTACATACGTTAGTTTTATTTTTCACACGAATTAATAAATTTTATTTAATATTGAAAAAATAATTTTTACCAAAAATTTTCCTAATTAAGTGAGAAAAACAATTATAACTAGACAAATTAAACAAGGATATATTATTAATTGAACAAAATAAAACATTATCAATAAAGAAATATGACAATATAATTAGGACAAGAAAAAAAAAATTAATCTATATAAATGAGATAAAGAGAGTCATTATTTCTCAACTCTCTCTCTCTCTGATTATTTGAGAAGTGCATCCTTTTTTAATGAGAAGCGAATTTGATGGCAAAAGTTATAATGAATCGAATAAGTTGAATTAAATAATACTGAACATTTTCATAAAAAAATAATAATTTTTGGTCAATTGTATTGTTCACTGAATTTAAAACTAATTTTCAAATATGCTCATACACACTTATTATATTGTATGATTTTAAATTAATTATTGGATTTATCTCAATTATAAATCCATTAAAGGACATCAATTATCAATTTTATAAAGAATGGATAATGAAGTGTTAATTGAGTGCTAATGTTTGGCGTATTATTCCATGTGTATAGGGTATAAATTTATAGAAGTTCTAAAGGGCCCTCACAGTAGGGTGAGCTCCACGTGAATATTTTGTTGTATAAAATAAATCACCCACTTCATTATTATGTGTAGTTTGTAAAAATTTTCCCTGTACATGTAGACTGATTCATGTTTGGCAACTTGTGAAGAAACATTATAATAATTAATCAGTTGGAATATTTTAATCATAATAAAAACTACATAATGACCTCTAATTAAAAAAAAAATGTATATATCTTTATCCCACTTATCCTTAACTATTTCAATACTCGCAAAATTTCATCTGAATTACCCAATATCAATTTGCAGTAATTAGATCGTTGAATTTTAATTTTGTTGTACAATCAATCTCTCAGTCAATTTCATACATAATTTTAAAATCTGATATCGTAGCCTCTCTTTTCGAATTACCTCAACTTTGATTTCAATCTTCCTTTTATAGTACATTGAATCACGAAGACATGAACACCTATTCAGAATTGAATTGATTTAGATTACCGAAGAACCTTAAACTTTTGCAACATTACTTTTTGATAAGCGTATTTGATATATTTATTCATAACTTTAAAACGATAATATTTAATTGCTTCTTGGATGAATTATGGTCTAATTGTTGTATTTGGTTTTGAATATGTAAAATTCATTTATCGTACAAGAAAGTAGAAAAAGCAAAAGTGGGCAAAATTGGAGAAAATAGCTAAGTTGTAAAAGATCCAAAGTTCAGGGACTAAAGTGCAAATACTCAAAGTTATGTCAGACCTCATGATGAAGATTCAAGAGTGTTCGAAGTCAATTGGGTAAAGAAAGACATCAAATGGATGAAATATAATCCAAGTATGACCATACATCAAGTTTCAACCGAAAAAAAAGTTTTGCACCATTTTTAGCCTCATATTGAGACCCATTTTGACATAGCAAATGATTGAATTTGAGAATAATGTCTAAATCAAAGTTGTAGTCCTTTGTATTAACTTTCTAGCACATCTTGAATCGCCTCAATCAGATATTAGGAGAAAAAGTAATGATAAAAATACTGAAAGAAGCGCAGCCAGAATTTTTCACACGGAGCGACGCCACCATCAGGGCGCCAAGGTGCCACCAAAACAGAGCCGTGGCATTGTGGCTCCGCTTGGGTGCATCTAGGGTGCATTTTTGGCCCGTTCTGAAGTCTATGAAAACCCTATTTTCTACACATGACAAGACACATATAAATACAAATTTTTCACATCTTGAAGGGAGATTCACACATTGAGATGCAATAGACACACTTAGAGATTAAAGAGAAAAATTTAAGAGTACAAAATAACAAGCAATTCAAGGGTTAAAGCATAAATTGGAAGGAGAAGAAAATCTTGGTGCAAGATTTTCTTATTCAAAACCTAGTGATATCTTCCATAATAACTTCTTATTTTTCTTTCATTACTATGAGTTGCTAAATATAATTTTAGGGTGAACAATGTAATTCATTTGAGACTATTTATTTCTTTTATTTAAAATTCTTGTGCGTTATGATTATATGTGTGGATTTTAATTATGTTATCAATGCTTTGAATTTTTTGGCGAACTATTCAATGATTTCGTGAATAATAAGAGCGTAGAGATGCAAATTCTTGTTTAGACCACATATTAAAATTCGGTAAATTAATATAACGTATATAGATACTTATATTAATTGCTGTGGTTATAAATGAATTCTTAGAACTATTAGTGCGTTTAACTAAGTTTGATTTGCATATAGATATGAAATTGAAATATTTAAATAGGCTCAACGAAAACTCGAGAGAAGTAAATTGAATACAATAGAAGAATTATACCGAACACTACTTTAGATTTTATGAATCTCGATATTAGAAGTAAATGTGACCAATAAGTAAAATTGTTCCACCCTAACATCCTTTTTGAAACTTAAAGTAAGGGAATTAGGAAGAACAATTTGTATGTATCTATATTCTTAAAAAAGTGCATGGGGACGTGATTTGAGAAGGAAATTTTACTTCCTTTTGTGTTTGTTGGAATATGGTATATTTGCGATGAGTTTAAATTAAGTGATTGATTGTGCAATGAAAATAAGTGAATGAGTTTAACAGTAACAAATTGAAGTTTGAGTAATCAAAGAGGTACTCCATTCAATTTTCACACGTCATAATAGGAAACCAACAACTACAGAATAAGTGCTTGTTTGTACCCCATTATGTATAAGTAATGTATTATGGAATAGTGATTAATGTTGAAATGTGTGGTAAAAAAAGAAAGAAAAGTTTTTGATTTACTGTAATATTATTTTAATGAAGAATGTGTGATTGAAAATGAGTATTATAGAAAAAATAATGTGATGAAATATGGAAGAAATGAAGACAAATAAAGCCTAAGAAAAATATATGATTTTCCATAAGCCTTTCCTTTAAACACATAAATATTAATGTTGATCATGCTTATTTTCCTTTTTCAACTGCTATTACTATAATTTCTGATTTCTCTAATAGCCAGTTAACAATAAATAACATATTATCTTGCTCTATACATACCTACCTTGCTATTTATATGATATATTTCTTCATTGGAAAAATTGTAAGGTCCTCGATGCATGGATTGTACATATGAGTTGCCATTTTTGAAAATTTTATTGCAATCTAAATCTTGGAATATTAATTAATAATCCGAGAATACAGTATATGTAAGGTTATTCAAAAGTTTACACTTTCTTTCTATTCACTGTACCCTTGGAGGATAGAAATCATTGGTTTTATCTCTAGTCAACCTCCAACCAATATTAAAACTTTTCTCTCGTATGTTTACTCTTTCATGATCTAATATTTTGGTGCCTTATTCATTTTGCTAATTTTCATTCTCTATTTAAACTTGTAACAACTTCTTTGATCATATAATATTAATAGATATTTTCTTGAAGAAAAGAATTCTTCTTCTCTTTTTCTTTTTCTTCTTTCCCTTTCTTCTGACCTATAAATAGCAAAGAATTGCCATGCAATCCAATTGGGCCATGAGGACAAGCCATTCAAACAGGAGTAAAAAGTTTCATTACTCACTTAAATTTACATGCTGTCATGTTATACTCACTCAACTTTGATATGCTTATGGATGGTCACTAGGAAAATCACTCCATCCACCACTCTCCCAATCACCATTTGAATGGTTGCTGATTTGACTAGATGTGATAATAGAAAAATGAAACCTTGAGGTGTTTGCTTAATTACTAGTATCACGTCTAGCCTGATCAACGGCCATTCAAACGATGATTGGGAGAGTGATGGATGGAGTGATTTTTCTATAAGTTCAGTGATCATCCATAACCATATCAAAGTTGAACGAGTTTAACATAATAGTACGTAAAGTTGTGTGAGCAATGAA
>NW_019265937.1:0-8761 GCF_002742605.1 Olea europaea var. sylvestris | reverse complement strand
GAGTCGACGGACGAAGAATTGAGCGTAACTTTTGCACACAGTGTCCGTTTTGGGACAATAAGAACTTTTAGGAAATGTAGCGGACGTTTTGGATTGAACTCACCTCTTCGTCGTGACGTACGAGTTATTTTGGCAATTTTTTGAAAGAATGAGCACTTTTATATTTAGAAAGCTTGGAGAGTCGGGGGACGAAGAATTGAGCGTAACTTTTGCACACGGTGTCCGTTTTGGGCCCATAAGTACTTTTTGGAAATGTAGCGACCATTTCGGATTGAACACACAACTTTATCGTGACGTATGATGTATTTTGGCCATATTTCGAAAGAATGAGCACTTGCATATTTAGAATGCTTGGAGTGTCGGCGGACGAAGAATTGAGCGTAATTTTTGCACACGGTGTCCATTTTGGGCCCACAAGAACTTTTTGGAAATGTAACGATCATTTTGGATTGAACTCACCACCTCATCGTGACGTATGAGGGATTTTGGCCATTTTTCAAAAGAATTGAGCGTAACTTTTGTACACGGTGTCCGTTTTGGGCCCACAAGAACTTTTTGAAAATGTAGCGACCGTTTTGGATTAAACTCACCACTTCATCTTGACGTAAGAGGGATTTAGGCCATTTTTTGAAAGAATGAGCACTTGCATATTTGGAACGCTTGAATTGTCGGCGTACGAAGAATTGAGCATAACGTTTGCACATGGTGTTCGTTTTGGACCCATAAGTACTTTTTGGAAATGTAGCGACCGTTTTGGATTGAACTCACCACTTCGTCGTGACGTATGAGGGATTTTGGCTATTTTTCGAAAGAATGAGCGCTTGTATATTTGGAACGCTTGGAGAGTCGGCGGACGAAGAATTGAGAGTAACTTTTGCACACGGTGTCCGTTTTCCGTCCATAAGTACTTTTTGGAAATGTGACGACTATTTTGGATTGAACTAACCACTTCGTCGTGACGTATGAGGGATTTCGGCCATTTTTCAAAAGAATGACCACTTGCATATTTGGAACGCTTGGATTGTCGGCGTACGAAGAATTGAGCGTAACTTTTGCACACGGTGTCCGTTTTGGGCCCATAAGTACTTTTTTGAACGTAGCGACCGTTTTGGATTGAACTCACAACTTCGTCGTGACGTACGAGTGATTTTGACCATTTTTCGATGGAATGAGCACTTGCATATTTAGAACGCTTGGAGAGTTGACGGCCAAAGAATTGAGCGTAACTTTTGCACACGGTGTTCGTTTTGGGCCCATAAGAACTTTTTGGAAATGTACCGACCATTTTGGGTTGAACTCACAACTTCATCATGACGTACGAGGGATTTTGGTCATTTTTTGAAAGAATGAGTGCTTGTATATTTAGAACGCTTGGAGAGTCGACGGACGAAGAATTGAGCATAACTTTTGCACACGGTGTCCGTTTTGGGCCCATAAGAACTTTTTGGAAATGTAGCGGCCGTTTTGGATTGAACTCACCACTTCGTCGTGAAGTGCAAGGGATTTTGGTTGTTTTTTGAAAGAATGAGCACTTTTATATTTAGAACGCTTGGAGAGTTGGCGGACGAAGAATTGAGCGTAACTTTTGCACACGGTGTCCGTTTTGGGCCCATTAGTACTTTTTGGAAACGTAGCGACCGTTTCTGATTGAACACACAACTTTATCGTGACGTACGAGGGATTTTGGCCATTTTTCGAAAGAATGCGCACTTCCATATTTAGGACGCTTGGAGAGTCTGCGGACGAAGAATTGAGCGTAACTTTTGCACACGGTGTCCGTTTTGGGCCCACAAGAACTTTTTGGAAATGTAGCGATCGTTTTGGATTATAATCACCACTTCATGTTGACGTCAGAGGCATTTCGGCCATTTTTCGAAAGATTGAGCACTTGCATATTTAGAACGCTTGGATTGTCGGCGTACGAAGAATTGAGCATAACTTTTGCACACGATATCCGGTTTGGACCCATAAGTACTTTTTGGAAATGTAGCGGCCGTTTTGGATTGAACTTACAACTTCATTGTGACGTATGAGGGATTTTGGATATTTTTCGAATGAATGAGCGCTTGTATATTTAGAACGCTTGGAGAGTCGACGGACGAAGAATTGAGCGTAACTTTTGCACACGGTGTCCGTTTTAGGCCCATAAGTACTTTTTGGAAATGTAGCGACCATTTTGGATTGAACTCACCACTTCGTCGGTACGTACGAGGAATTTCGACCATTTTTCGAAAGAATGAGCACTTGCATATACGGAATGCTTGGATTGACAGCGTACAAAGAATTGAGCGTAACTTTTGCACACGGTGTCCGTTTTGGGCCCATAAGAACTTTTTCGAAATGTAGCGACCGTTTTGGATTGAACTCACCACTTCGTCGTGACGTACAAGGGATTTTGGCAATTTTTCGAAAGAAGGAGCACTTGCATATTTAGAACGCTTGGAGAGTCGGCGGACGAAGAATTGAGCGTAACTTTTGCACACGGTGTCCGTTTTGCGTCCATAAGTACTTTCTGGAAATGTAACGACTGTTTTGGATTGAACTAACCACTTCGTCGTGACGTATGAGGGATTTCGGCCATTTTTCAAAAGAATGATCACTTGCATATTTGGAACGCTTGGATTGTTGGCGTACGAAGAATTGGCGTACGAAGAATTGAGCGTAACTTTTGCACACGGTGTCCGTTTTGGGCCCATAAGTACTTTTTGGAAATGTAGCGATCGTTTTGGATTGAACACACAACTTCATCCTATTGTACGAGGGATTTTGGCTATGTTTCGAAAGAATGAGGACTTGCATATTTAGGACGCTTGGAGAGTCTGCGGACGAAGAATTGAGCGTAACTTTTGTACACGGTGTCCGTTTTGGGCCCACAAGAACTTTTTGGAAATGTAGCGTCCGTTTTGGATTAAACTCACCACTTCATCTTGACGTAAGAGGGATTTCGGCCATTTTTCGAAATAATGAGCACTTGCATATTTGGAACGCTTGGATTGTTGGCGTACGAAGAATTGAGCGTAACTTTTGCACACAGTGTCCGTTTTAGGCCCATAAGTACTTTTTGGAAATGTAGCGACCGTTTTGGATTGAACTCACCACTTCATTGTGATGTACGAGGGATTTTGGGGATTTTTTAAAAGAATGAGCACTTGCATATTTAAAATGCTTGGAGAGTCAGTGGACGAAGAATAAAGCGTAACTTTTGCACACGCCGTCCAATTTGGGCCCACAAGAACTTTTTGGAAATGTAGCGACCATTTTGGATTGAACTCACAACTTCGTCGTGACGTATGAGGAATTTTGACCATTTTTCAGAAGAATGAGCGCTTGTATATTTAGAATGCTTGGACAGTCGGCGGACGAAGAATTGAGCGTAACTTTTGCACATGGTGTCCGTTTTAGGCCCATAAGTACTTTTTGGAAATGTAGCGACCGTTTTGGATTGAACTCACAACTTCGTCGTGACATACGAGGGATTTTGGTTATTTTTATAAAAAATGAGCGCTTGTATATTTAGAACGCTTGGAGAGTCGGCGGACGAAGAATTGAGCGTAACTTTTGCACACGGTGTCAATTTTAGGCCCATAAGTACTTTTTGGAAATATAGCGACCGTTTTGGATTGAACTCACAACTTCGTCGTGACGTACGAGGGATTTTTGCCATTTTTCGAAAGAATGAGCGCTTGTATATTTAGAACGCTTGGAGAGTCGGCGGACGAAGAATTGAGCGTAACTTTTGCACATGGTGTCCGTTTTGGGCCAATAAGAACTTTTAGGAAATGTAGCGGCCGTTTTGGATTGAACTCATCACTTCATCGTGACGTACGAGGGATTTTGGCGATTTTTCGAAAGAATGAGCACTTTCATGTTTAGAACGCTTGGAGAGTCGGGGGACTAAGAATTGAGCGTAACTTTTGCACACGGTGTCCGTTTTGGGCCCATAAGTACTTTTTGAAAATGTAGCGGCCGTTTCAGATTGAACACACAACTTTATCGTGACGTACGATGTATTTTGGCCATTTTTCGAAAGAATGAGCACTTGCGTATTTAGAACGCTTGGAGAGTCGGCGGACGAAGAATTGAGAGTAACTTTTGCACACGGTGTCCATTTTGGGCCCGCAAGAACTTTTTGGAAATGTAACGATCGTTTTGGATTGAACTCACCACCTCATAGTGACGTATGAGGGATTTTGGCCATTTTTCAAAAGAATGAGCACAAGTATATTTAGAACGCTTGGAGTGTCGACGGACGAAGAATTGTGCGTAACCTTTGCACACGGTGACCGTTTTGAGCCCATAAGAACTTTTTTGAAATGTAGTGACCGTTTTGGATTGAACTCACCACTTCGTCATGACGTACGAGGGATTTTGGCGATTTTTCGAAAGAATGAGCACTTGCATATTTGGAATGCTTGGATTGTTGGCGTACGAATAATTGAGCGTAACTTATGCACACAGTGTCCGTTTTGGGCCCATAAGTACTTTTTAGAAATGTAGCGATTGTTTTGGATTGAACACACAATTTCATCGCGATGTACGAGGGATTTTGGCCATTTTCAAAAGAATGAGCACTTGCATATTAAGGACGCTTAGAGAGTCTGCAGACAAAGAATTGAGCGTAACTTTTGCACACGGTGTCCATTTTGGGCCCACAAGAACTTATTGGAAATGTAGCGACCGTTTTGGATTAAACTCACCACTTCATCTTGACGTAAGAGGGATTTAGGCCATTTTTTGAAAGAATGAGCACTTGCATATTTAGAACGCTTGGATTGTCGACGTACGAAGAATTGAGCATAACGTTTGTACATGGTGTCTGCTTTGGACCCATAAGTACTTTTTGGAAATGTAGCGGCCGTTTTGGATTGAACTCACCACTTCGTCATGACGTATGAGGGATTTTGGCTATTTTCGAATGAGTGAGCGCTTGTATATTTAGAACGCTTGGAGAGTCGGCGGACGAAGAATTGAGCGTAACTTTTGCACACGGTGTCCATTTTAGGCCCATAAGTACTTTTTGGAAATGTAGCGACCGTTTTGGATTGAACTCACCACTTCGTCGTGACGTATGAGGGATTTTGGTGATTTTTCGAAAGAATGAGCACTTTTATATTTAGAACGCTTGGAGAGTCTGGGGACGAAGAATTGAGAGTAACTTTTGCACACGGTGTCCGTTTTGGGCCCATAAGTACTTTTTGGAAATGTAGCGACCGTTTCGGATTGAGCACTCAACTTTATCGTGACGCACAATGTATTTTGGCCATTTTTCGAAAGAATGAGCACTTGCATATTTAGAACGCTTGGAGAGTCAGCGGACGAAGAATTGAGCGTAACTTTTTCACATGGTGTCCATTTTGGGCCCACAAGAACTTTTGGGAAATGTAACGATCGTTTTGGATTGAACTCACCACCTCATAGTGACGTATGAGGGATTTTTGCCATTTTCAAAAGAATGAGCGCTAGTATATTTAGAACGCTTGGAGAGTCGACGGACGAAGAATTGAGCGTAACTTTTGTACACGGTGACCGTTTTGAGCCCATAAGAACTTTTTGGAAATGTAGCGACAGTTTTGGATTGAACTCACCACTTCGTCGTGACGTATGAGGGATTCTGGCTATTTTCGAATGAATGAGCGCTTGTATATTTAGAACGCTAGGAGAGTCGGCGGACGAAGAATTGAGCGTAACTTTTGCACACGGTGTCCGTTTTGGGCCCATAAGTACTTTTTGGAAATGTAGCGACCGTTTTGGATTGAACTCACCACTTCGTCGTGACGTATGAGGGATTCTGGCTATTTTCGAATGAATGAGCGCTTGTATATTTAGAACGCTAGGAGAGTCGGCGGACGAAGAATTGAGCGTAACTTTTGCACACGGTGTCCGTTTTGGGCCCACAAGAACTTATTGGAAATGTAGCGACCGTTTTGGATTAAACTCACCACTTCATCTTGACGTAAGAGGGATTTAGCCCATTTTTCGAAAGAATGAGCACTTGCATATTTAGAACGCTTGGATTGTCGACGTACGAAGAATTGAGCATAACTTTTGCACATGGTGTCCGTTTTGGACCCATAAGTACTTTTTGGAAATGTAGCGACCGTTTTGGATTGAACTCACCACTTCGTCGTGACGTATGAGGGATTCTGGCTATTTTCGAATGAATGAGCGCTTGTATATTTAGAACGCTAGGAGAGTCGGCGGACGAAGAATTGAGCGTAACTTTTGCACACGGTGTCCGTTTTAGGCCCATAAGTACATTTTGGAAATGTAGCAACCGTTTTGGATTGAACTTACAACTTCGTCGTGACATACAAGGGATTTTTGCCATTTTTTGAAAGAATGAGCGCTTGTATATTTAGAACGCTTGGAGAGTCGACGGACGAAGAATTGAGCGTAACTTTTGCACACGATGTCCGTTTTGGGCCCATAAGAACTTTTTGGAAATGTAGCGGCCATTTTTGATTCAACTGACCACTTCGTCGTGACGTACGAGGGATTTTGGCAGTTTTTGAAAGAATGAGCACTTTTATATTTATAACGTTTGGAGAGTCGGGGGACGAAGAATTGAGCGTAACTTTTGCACACGGTGTCCGTTTTGGGCCCATAAGTACTTTTTGGAAACGTAGCGACCGTTTCGGATTGAACACACAACTTTATCGTGACGTAGGAGGGATTTTGGCCATTTTTCGAAAGAATGAGCACTTGTATATTTAGGATGCTTGGAGAGTCTACAGACGAAGAATTGAGTGTAACTTTTGCACACGGTGTCCGTTTTGGGCCCACAAGAACTTTTTGGAAATGTAACGACCGTTTTGGATTATACTCACCACTTCATCTTGACGTAAGAGGGATTTCGGCCATTTTTCAAAAGAATGAGCACTTGCATATTTGGAACGCTTGGAGAGTCGATGGACGAGGAATTGAGCATAACTTTTGCACACGGTGTCCGTTTTGGTCCCATAAGAACTTTTTGGAAATGTAGCGACCGTTTTGGATTGAACTCACAACTTCGTCGTGACGTACGAGGAATTTTGGTAGTTTTTTGAAAGAATGAGCACTTTTATATTTAGAACGCTTGGAGAGTCGGGGGACGAAGAATTGAGCGTAACTTTTGCACACGGTGTCCGTTTTGGGCCCATAAGAACTTTTTGGAAATGTAGCGGCCATTTTGGATTGAACTCCCCACTTCGTCGTGACGTACGAGGAATTTTGGTAGTTTTTTGAAAGAATGAGCACTTGCATATTTGGAACGTTTGGATTGTCGGCGTACCAAGAATTGAGCGTGACTTTTGCACACGGTGTCCGTTTTGGGCCCATAAGAACTTTTTGGAAATGTAGCGGCCATTTTGGATTGAACTCCCCACTTCGTCGTGACGTACGAGGAATTTTGGTAGTTTTTTGAAAGAATGAGCACTTGCATATTTGGAACGTTTGGATTGTCGGCGTACCAAGAATTGAGCGTGACTTTTGCACACGGTGTCCGTTTTGGGGCCATAAGTACTTTTTGGAAACGTAGTGGCCGTTTCGGATTGAACACACAACTTTATCGTGACGTACTAGGGATTTTGGCCATTTTTTGAAAGAATGAGCACTTGCATATTTAGGACGCTTGGAGAGTCTACGGACGAAGAATTGAGCGTAACTTTTGCACACGGGGTCCGTTTTGGACCCATAAGAACTTTTTGGAAATGTAGCGACCGTTTTGGATTATACTCTCCACTTCATCTTGACGTAAGAGGGATTTTGGCCATTTTTCAAAAGAATGAGCACTTACATATTTGGAATGCTTGGATTGTCGGCGTATGAAGAATTGAGCATAACTTTTGCACACGGTATCCGTTTTGGACCCATAAGTACGTTTTGGAAATGTAGCGATCGTTTTGGATTGAACTCACAACTTCGTCGTGACGTATGAGGGATTTTGGCTATTTTTCGAATGAATGAGCGCTTGTATATTTAGAACGCTTGGAGAGTCGGCGGACGAAGAATTGAGCGTAACGTTTGCACACGGTGTTCGTTTTTGGCCCATAAGTACTTTTTGGAAATGTAGCGATCGTTTTGGATTGAACTCACCACTTCGTCGCTACGTATGAGGGATTTCGGCCATTTTTCGAAAGAATGAGCACTTGCATATATGGAACGCTTGGATTGACAGCGTACAAAGAATTGAGCGTAACTTTTGCACACGGTGTCCGTTTTGGGCCCATAAGTACTTTTTTGAAACGTAGCGACCGTTTTGGATTGAACTCACAACTTCGTCATGACGTAGGAGTGATTTTGACCATCTTTCGATAGAATGAGCACTTGCATATTTAAAACGCTTGGAGAGTCGACGGACGAAGTATTGAGCGTAACTTTTGCACACGGTGTCCGTTTTGGGCCATAAGAACTTTTTGGAAATGTAGCGACCGTTTTGGATTGAACTCACCACTTCGTCGTGACGTACGAGGGGTTTTGGCAATTTTTCGAAAGAATGAGCACTTGCATATTTAGAACGCTTGGAGAGTCGGCAGACGAAGAATTGAGCGTAACTTTTGCACACGGTGTCCGTTTTACGTCCATAAGTACTTTTTGGAAATATAGCGACCATTTTGGATTGAACTCACCACTTCGTCATGACCTACGAGGGATTTTGGCGATTTTTTGAAAGAATGAGCACTTGCATATTTAGAACGCTAGGAGAGTCGGCGGACGAAGAATTGAGCGTAACTTTTTCACACGGTGTCCGTTTTGCGTCCATAAGTACATTTTGGAAATGTAG
>NW_019265936.1:0-8764 GCF_002742605.1 Olea europaea var. sylvestris | reverse complement strand
CGACACAGTCGAGAAAAATGACGAAATTGCCCCCGGCGCGATTTTTATTTCAGATCAAACTGTCAAATTTCATCTAATTCCGAAACAGTCGAGAAAAATGACGAAATTGCCCCCGGCGCGGTTCTTGTTTCCGATCAACCAGTCAAATTTTAGCCAATTCCGACAAAATCGCGATAAATGACGAAATTAAAACCGATGCGATTTTTGTTCCCGATCAACCTGTCAAATTTGAGCCCATTCCGACACAGACGATAAAAATGACGAAATTACCGCCCGGGGCGATTTTTATTTCCGATCAAACTGCCAAATTTTTGCCAATTCCGACATAGTCGAGAAAAATGACGAAATTGCCCCCGGCGCGGTTTTTGTTCCCGATCAACCAGTCAAATTTTAGCCAATTCCGATACAGTCGCGAAAAATGACGAAATTAAACCCGACGCGATTTTTGTTCCCGATCAACCTGTCAAAATTGAGCACATTCCGACATAGTCGAGAAAAATGACGAAATTGCCCCCGGCGCGATTTTTATTTCAGATCAAACTGCCAAATTTCAGAAAATTCCAACACAGTCGAGAAAAATGACGAAATTGCCCCCGGCGCGGTTTTTGTTTCCGATCAACTAGTCAAATTTGAACCCATTCCGACACAGTCGAGAAAAATGACGAAATCGCCCCCGGCGCGATTTTTATTTCCGATCAACCTGTCAAATTTGCGCCCATTCCGACACAGTCGAGAATAATGACGAAATTGCCCCCGGCGCGATTTTTATTTCCGATCAAACAGCCAAATTTCAGCCAATTCCGACACAGTCCAGAAATATGACGAAATTGCCCCCGGCAAAGTTTTTGTTTTACGATCAACTAGTCAAATTTTAGCCAATTCCAACACAGTCGCGAAAATTACGAAATAAAACCCAGCGCGATTTTTGTCCCCGATCAACCAGTCAAATTTGGGCCCATTCCGACACAGTCGAGAAAAATGACGAAATCGCCCCCGTCGCGATTTTTATTTCCGATCAACCTGTCAAATTTGAGCCCATTCCGAAACAGTCGAGAATAATGACGAAATTGCCCCCGACGCGATTTTTATTTCGGATCAAACTGCCAAATTTCAGCCAATTCCGACACAGTCGAGAAATATGACGAAATTGCCCCCGGCAAAGTTTTTGTTTTACAATCAACTAGTCAAATTTTAGCCAATTCCGACACAGTCGCGAAAATGACGAAATTACACCCGGCGCGGTTTTTGTCCCCGATCAACCTGTCAAATTTGAGCCCATTCCGACACAGTCGAGAAAAATGACGAAATTGCCCCCGGCGCGATTTTTATTTCAGATCAAACTGTCAAATTTCATCTAATTCAGACACAGTCGGGAAAAATGACGAAATTGCCCCCGGCGCGATTTTTGTTTCCGATCAACCACTCAAATTTTAGCCAATTCCGACAAAATCGCGAAAATTGACGAAATTAAAACCGATGCGATTTTTGTTCCCGATCAACCTGTCAAATTTGAGCCCATTCCGACACAGTCGAGAAAAATGACGAAATTGCCGCCCGGCGCGATTTTTATTTCCGATCGAACTGCCAAATTTTAGCCAATTCCGACATAGTCGAGAAAAATGACGAAATTGCCCCCGGCGCGGTTTTTGTTCCCGATCAACCAGTCAAATTTTGGCCAATTCCGACACAGTCGCGAAAAATGACGAAATTAAACCCGACGCGATTTTTGTTCCCGATCAACCTGTCAGAATTGAGCCCATTCCGACACAGTCGAGAAAAATGACGAAATTGCCCCCGGCGCGATTTTTATTTCCGATCAAACTGCCAAATTTCAGCCAATTCCGACACAGTCGAGAAATATGACGTAATTGCCCCCGGCAAAGTTTTTGTTTTACGATCAACTAGTCAAATTTTAGTCAATTCCGACACAGTCGCGAAAATGACGAAATTACACCCGGCGCGGTTTTTGTCCCCGATCAACCTGTCAAATTTGAGCCCATTCCGACACAGTCGAGAAAAATGACGAAATTGCCCCCGGCGCGATTTTTATTTCAGATCAAACTGACAAATTTCAGCCAATTCCGGCACAGTCGAGAAAAATGACAGAATTGCCCCCGGCGCGGTTTTTGTTTCCGATCAACAAGTCAAATTTTAGCCAATTCCGACACAGTCGCGAAAAATGACGAAATTACACCCGGGCCGATTTTTGTTCCCGATCAACCTGTCAAAATTGAGCCCATTCCGACACAGTCGAGAAAAATGACGAAATAGCCCCCTGCGCGATTTTTATTTCCGATAAAACTGCCAAATTTCAGCCAATTCCGACACAGTCGAGAAAAATGACGAAATTGCCCCCGGCGCAGCTTTTTGTTTCCGATCAACCAGTCAAATTTTAGCCAATTCCGACACAGTCGCGGAGAAATGACGAAATTACACCCGGCGCGATTTTTGTCCCCGATCAACCTGTCAAATTTGAGCCAATTCCGACACAGTCAAAAAAAATGACGAAATTGCCCCCGGCGCGATTTTTGTTTCCGATCAACCAGTCAAATTTCAGCCAATTCCGACACGGTCGCGAAAAATGACGAAATTACACCCGACGCGATTTTTGTTCCCGACAAACCTGTCAAATTTGAGCCCATTCCGACACAGTCGAGAAAAATGACGAAATTGCCCCCGGCGCGATTTTTGTTCCCGACAAACCTGTCAAATTTGAGCCCATTCCGACACAGTCGAGAAAAATGACGGAATTTCCGCCGTCGATATTTTTATTTCCGATCAAACTGCCAAATTTTCGCCAATTCTGCCACAGTCGAGAAAAATGACGAAATTGCCCCCGGCGCAGTTTTTGTTTCTGATCAACCAGTCAAATTTTAGACATTTCAGACACAGTCGCGAAAAATGACGAAATTAAACCCAGCGCGATTTTTGTTCCCGATCAACCTGTCAAATTTGAGCGCATTCCGACACAGTCGAGAAAAATGACAAAATTGCCCCCGGCGCGATTTTTATTTTAGATCAAACTGCCAAATTTCAGCCAATTCCGATACAGTCGAGAAAAATGACGAAATTGCACCCGACGCGTTTTTGTTTCCGATCAACCTGTCAAATTTTAGCATTTTTCGACACAGTCGAGAAAAATGACGAAATTGCCCCCGGCGCGTTTTTTGTTTCCGATCAAGAAGTAAAATTTTAGCCAATTCCGACAAAGTCGCGAAAAATGACGAAATTATACCCGGCGCGATTTTTTTTCCCGATCAACCTTTCAAATTTGAGCCCATTCCGACACAGTCGAGAAAAATGACAAAATGGCCCCCGGCGCGATTTTTGTTTCTGATCAACCAGTCAAATTTTAGCCAATTTCGACACAGTCGCGAAAAAATGACGAAATTACACCCGGGGCGGTTTTTGTTCCCGATCAACCTGCCAAATTTGAGCCCATTCCGACCCAGTCGAGAAAAATGACGAAATTGCCCCTGGCGCGATTTTTGTTTCCGATCAACCAGTCAAATTTCAGCCAATTCCGACACAGTCGCGAAAAATGACGAAATTACACCCGACGCGATTTTTGTTCCCGACAAACCAGTCAAATTTGAGCCCATTCCAACACAGTCGAGAAAAATGACGGAATTGCCGCCGGCGATATTTTTATTTTCGATCAAACTGCCAAATTTCAGCGAATTCCGACACAGTCGAGAAAAATGACGAAATTGCCCCCGGCGCGGTTTTTGTTCCCGATCAACCAGTCAAATTTTAGCCAATTCCGACAAATTCGTGAAAAATGACGAAATTACACACGGCGCTATTTTTTTCCCGATCAACCTGTCAAATTTGAGCCCATTCCGACACAGTCGAGAAAAATGACGAAATTGCCGCCCGGCGCGATTTTTGTTTCCGATCAAACTGCCAAATTTTAGCCAATTCCGACATAGTCGAGAAAAACGACGAAATTGCCCCCGGCGCGGTTTTTGTTCCCGATCAACCAGTCAAATTTTAGCCAATTCCGACAAATTCGTGAAAAATGACGAAATTACACACGGCGCTATTTTTTTCCCGATCAACCTGTCAAATTTGAGCCCATTCCGACACAGTCGAGAAAAATGACGAAATTGCCGCCCGGCGCGATTTTTGTTTCCGATCAAACTGCCAAATTTTAGCCAATTCCGACATAGTCGAGAAAAACGACGAAATTGCCCCCGGCGCGGTTTTTGTTCCCGATCAACCAGTCAAATTTTAGCCAATTCCGACAAATTCGTGAAAAATGACGAAATTACACACGGCGCTATTTTTTTCCCGATCAACCTGTCAAATTTGAGCCCATTCCGACACAGTCGAGAAAAATGACGAAATTGCCGCCCGGCGCGATTTTTGTTTCCGATCAAACTGCCAAATTTTAGCCAATTCCGACATAGTCGAGAAAAACGACGAAATTGCCCCCGGCGCGGTTTTTGTTCCCGATCAACCAGTCAAATTTTAGCCAATTCCGACAAATTCGTGAAAAATGACGAAATTACACACGGCGCTATTTTTTTCCCGATCAACCTGTCAAATTTGAGCCCATTCCGACACAGTCGAGAAAAATGACGAAATTGCCGCCCGGCGCGATTTTTGTTTCCGATCAAACTGCCAAATTTTAGCCAATTCCGACATAGTCGAGAAAAACGACGAAATTGCCCCCGGCGCGGTTTTTGTTCCCGATCAACCAGTCAAATTTTAGCCAATTCCGACAAATTCGTGAAAAATGACGAAATTACACACGGCGCTATTTTTTTCCCGATCAACCTGTCAAATTTGAGCCCATTCCGACACAGTCGAGAAAAATGACGAAATCGCCGCCCGGCGCGATTTTTATTTCCGATCAAACTGCCAAATTTCAGCCAATTCCGGCACAGTCGAGAAAAATGACGAAATTGCCCCTGGCGCGGTTTTTGTTTCCGATCAACAAGTCAAATTTTAGCCAATTCCGACACAGTCGCGAAAAATGACGAAATTACACCCGGCGCGATTTTTGTTCCCGATCGACCTGTCAAAATTGAGCCCATTCCGACACAGTCGGGAAAAATGACGAAATCGCCGCCCGGCGCGATTTTTATTTACGATCAAACTGCCAAATTTTAGCCAATTCCGACAGAGTCGAGAAAAACGACGAAATTACCCCCGGCGCGATTTTTGTTCCCGATCAACCAGTCAAATTTTAGCCAATTCCGACACAGTCGCGAAAAATGACGAAATTACACCCGGCGCGGTTTTTGTCCCCGATCAACCTGTCAAATTTGAGCCCATTCCGACACAGTCGAGAAAAATGACGAAGTTGCCCCCGGCGCGATTTTTATTTCAGATCAAACTGTCAAATTTCATCTAATTCCGACACAGTCGAGAAAAATGACGAAATTGCCCCCGGCGCGGTTTTTGTTTCCGATCAGCCAGTCAAATTTTAGCCAATTCCGACAAATTCGTGAAAAATGACGAAATTACACACGGCGCTATTTTTTTCCCGATCAACCTGTCAAATTTGAGCCCATTCCGACACAGTCGAGAAAAATTACGAAATCGCCCCCGGCGCGATTTTTATTTCAGATCAAACTGCCAAATTTCAGCCAATTCCGGCACAGTCGAGAAAAATGACGAAATTGCCCCTGGCGCGGTTTTTGTTTCCGATCAACAAGTCAAATTTTAGCCAATTCCGACACAGTCGCGAAAAATGACGAAATTACACCCGGCGCGATTTTTGTTCTCGATCAACCTGTCAAAATTGAGCCCATTCCGACACAGTCGGGAAAAATGACGAAATCGCCCCCGGCGCGATTTTTATTTCCGATCAAACTGCCAAATTTCAGACAATTCCGACACAGTCGAGAAAAATGACAAATTGCCCCCGGCAAGTTTTTGTTTCCGATAAACCATTCAAATTTTAGCCAATTCCGACATAGTCGCGAAAAATGATAAAATTACACCCGGCGCGATATTTGTTCCCGATCAACCTGTCAAAATTGAGCCCATTCCGACACAGTCGGAAAAAATGACGAAATCGCCCCCGGCGCGATTTTTATTTCCGATCAAACTGCCAAATTTAAGCCAATTCGGACACAGTCGAGAAAGATGACAAATTGCCACCGGCAAGTTTTTGTTTCCGATCAACCATTCAAATTTTTGCCAATTCCGACACAGTCACGAAAAATGACGAAATTACACCCGGCGCGGTTTTTGTTCCCGATCAACCTGTCAAATTTGAGCCCATTCCGACACAGTCGAGAAAAATGACGAAATGGCCCCCGGCGCGATTTTTGTTTCCGATCAACCAGTCTAATTTAGCCAATTCCGACACAGTCGCGAAAAATGACGAAATTACACCCGGAGCGATTTTTGTTCCCGATCAACCTGTCAAATTTGAGCCCATTCCGACACAGTCGAGAAAAATGACGAAATCGCCCCCGTCGCGATTTTTATTTCCGATCAACCTGTCAAATTTGAGCCCATTCCGACACAGTCGAGAATAATGACGAAATTGCCCCCGGCGCGATTTTTATTTCCGATCAAACTGCCAAATTTCAGCCAATTCCGACACAGTCGAGAAATATGACGAAATTGCCCCCGGCAAAGTTTTTGTTTTACGATCAACTAGTCAAATTTTAGCCAATTCCGACACAGTCCCGAAAATGACGAAATTACACCAGGCGCGGTTTTTGTCCCCGATCAACCTGTCAAATTTGAGCCCATTCCGACACTGTCGAGAAAAATGACGAAATCGCCCCCGTCGCGATTTTTATTTTCGATCAACCTGTCAAATTTGAGCCCATTCCGACACAGTCGAGAATAATGACGAAATTGCCCCCGGCGCGATTTTTATTTCCGATCAACCTGTCAAATTTGAGCCCATTCCGACACAGTCGCGAAAATTGACGAAATCGCCCCCGGCGCGATTTTTGTTTCCGATCAACCTGTCAAATTTGAGCCCATTCCGACACAGTCGAGAAAAATGACGAAATTGTCGTCGGCGCGATTTTTATTTCCGATCAAACTGCCAAATTTCAGCCAATTCCGACACAGTCGAGAAATATGACGTAATTGCCCCCGGCAAAGTTTTTGTTTTACGATCAACTAGTCAAATTTTAGCCAATTCCGACACAGTCGTGAAAATGACGAAATTACACCCGGCGCGGTTTTTGTCCGCGATCAACCTGTCAAATTTGAGCCCATTCCGACACGATCGAGAAAAATGACGAAATTGCCCCCGGCGCGATTTTTATTTCAGATGAAACTGTCAAATTTCAGCCAATTCCGGCACAGTCGAGAAAAATGACGGAATTGCCCCCGGCGCGGATTTTGTTTCCGATCAACAAGTCAAATTTTAGCCAATTCCGACACAGTCGCGAAAAATGACGAAATTACACCCGGCGCGATTTTTGTTCCCGATCAACCTGTCAAAATTGAGCCCATTCCGACACAGTCGAGAAAAATGACGAAATAGCCCCCTGCGCGATTTTTATTTCCGATAAAATTGCCAAATTTCAGCCAATTACGACACAGTCGAGAAAAATGACGAAATTTCCCCCGGCGCAGCTTTTTGTTTCCGATCAACCAGTCAAATTTTAGCCAATTCCGACACAGTCACGGAGAAATGACGAAATTACACCCGGCGCGGTTTTTGTCCCCGATCAACCTGTCAAATTTGAGCCCATTCCGACACAGTCAAGAAAAATGACGAAATTGCCCCCGGCGCGATTTTTGTTCTCGATCAACCTGTCAAATTTGAGCCCATTCCGACACAGTCGCGAAAAATGACGAAATTGCCCCCGGCGCAGTTTTTGTTTCCGATCAACCAGTCAAATTTCAGCCAATTCCGACACGATCGTGAAAAATGACGAAATTACACCCGACGCGATTTTTGTTCCCGACAAACCTGTCAAATTTGAGCCCATTCCACACAGTCGAGAAAAATGACGGAATTTCCGCCGGCGATATTTTTATTTCCGATCAAACTGCCAAATTTTCGCCAATTCCGACACAGTCGAGAAAAATGACGAAATTGCCCCCGGCGCAGTTTTTGTTTCCGATCAACCAGTCAAATTTTAGACATTTCAGACACAGTCGCGAAAAATGACGAAATTAAACCCAGCGCGATTTTTGTTCCCGATCAACCTGTCAAATTTGAGCGCATTCCGACACAGTCGAGAAAAATGACAAAATTGCCCCCGGCGCGATTTTTATTTTAGATCAAACTGCCAAATTTCAGCCAATTCCGATACAGTCGAGAAAAATGACGAAATTGCACCCGACGCGTTTTTGTTTCCGATCAACTTGTCAAATTTTAGCCAATTTCGACACAGTCGAGAAAAATGACGAAATTGCCCCCGGCGCGTTTTTTGTTTCCGATCAAGAAGTCAAATTTTAGCCAATTCCGACAAAGTCGCGAAAAATGACGAAATTATACCCGGCGCGATTTTTGTTCCCGATCAACCTGTCAAATTTGAGCCCATTCCGACACAGTCGAGAAAAATGACAAAATGGCCCCCGGCGCGATTTTTGTTTCTGATCAACCAGTCAAATTTTAGCCAATTCCGACACAATCGCGAAAAAATGACGAAATTACACCCGGGGCGGTTTTTGTTCCCGATCAACCTGCCAAATTTGAGCCCATTCCGACCCAGTCGAGAAAAATGACGAAATTGCCCCTGGCGCGATTTTTGTTTCCGATCAACCAGTCAAATTTCAGTCAATTCCGACACAGTCGCGAAAAATGACGAAATTACACCCGACGCGATTT
>NW_019265935.1:0-8773 GCF_002742605.1 Olea europaea var. sylvestris | reverse complement strand
GTCGAGAAAAATGACGAAATTGCCCCCGGCGCGATTTTTGTTTCCGATCAACCCGTCAAATTTTAGCCCATTCTGACACAGTCTCGAAAAATGACGAAGTTGCCCAAGCGCGGTTTTTTGTTTCCGATCAACCTTTCAAATTTTAGCCCATTCCGACACAGTCATGAAAAATGACGTAATTGTCTTCGACGCGATTTTTGTTTCCGATCAACCTGTCAAATTTTAGCCAATTCTGACACAGTCGCAAAAAATGACGAAATTGCCTTCGACACGATTTTTGTTTCCGATCAACCTGTCAAATTTTAGCCCATTCCGACACTGTCGCGAAAAACGACGAAATTGCCCCTGGGGCGATTTTTGTTTCCGATCAACCAGTCAAATTTTAGCCCATTTCGACACAGTCGAGAAAAATGACGAAATTGTCCCCGGCGCGATTTTTATTTCCGATCAACCTGTCAAATTTGAGCCCATTCCGACACAGTCGCGAAAAATGACGAAATTGTCCACGACGCGATTTTTGTTTCCGATCAACCTGTCAAATTTTAGCACATTCCGACACAGTCGCGAAAAATGACGAAATTGCCCCCAGCGCGATTTTTTATTTCCCATCAACCAATCAAATTTTAGCCCATTCCGACATCGTCGCGAAAAATTACGAAATTGCCCCAGCGCTATTTTTGTTTCCGATCAACCTGTCAAATTTTAGCCAATTCCGACACAGTTACGAAAAATGACGAAATTGCCAACGACGCGATTTTTGTTTCCGATCAACCTGTCAAAATTTAGCCAATTCCGACACAGTCGCGAAAAATGACGAAATTTTCCCAGGAGCGGTTTTTGTTTCCGATCAACCAGTTAAATTTTAGCGCATTCCGACATCGTCGCATAAAATGACAAAATAGCCCCCTGCGCGATTTTTGTTTCCGATCAACTTGTCAAATTTTAGCCAATTCCGACACAGCTGCGAAAAATGACGAAATTCTCCTTGCTCGATTTTTGTTCCTGATAAACCTGTCAAATTTGAGCCACTCCGACACAGTCGCGAAAAATGACGAAATAGCCCCCGACGCGATTTCTGCTTCCGATCAACCTGTCAAATTTTAGCCAATTTCGACACAGTCGCGAAAAATGATGAAATTACCCCCGGCGCGATTTTTGTTTCCGATCAACCCGTCAAATTTTAGCCCATTCCTACACATTTGCGAAAAATGACGAAATTCCCCCAGCGCGGTTTTTTGTTTCCAATCAACCTGCCAAATTTTAGCCCCTTCCGACACTGTCGCGAAAAATGACGTAATTGTCCTCGCACGATTTTTTTTCCGATCAACCTGTCAAATTTTAGCCCATTCCGACACAGTCGCGAAAAATGACGAAATTGCCCCGGCCTCGATTTTTATTTCCGATCGACCAGTCAAATTTTAGCCCATTTCGACATAGTCGAGAAAAATCACGAAATCGCCCCCGGCGCGATTTTTGTTTCCTATCAACCCGTCAAATTTTAGCCCATTCCGACACAGTCGCGAAAAATAACGAAATTGTCCCCGATGTGATTTTTGTTTCCGATCAACCTGTCAAATTTTAGCACATTCTGACACAGTCGCGAAAATGACGAAATTGCCCCGGCGCGATTTTTGTTTCCGATCAACCTGTCAAATTTTAGCCCATTTCGACGCAGTTGAGAATAATGACGAAATTGCCCCCGGCACAGTTTTTGTTCCGGATCAACCTCTCAAAATTTAGCCCATTCCGACACCGTCACGAAAAAGGTCGAAATTGCCCCTGGCGCGATTTTTGTTTTCGATCAACTTGTCAAATTTTAGCCAATTCCGACACAGTCGCGAAAAATGACGAAATTGCCCCCGGCGCGATTTTTATTTCCGATCAACCAGTCAAATTTTAGCCAATTCCGACACAGTCGCGAAAAATGACGAAATTGCCCCCGACGCGGTTTTTGTTTCCGATCAACAAGTCAAATTTTAGCCCATTTCGACACAGCCGAGAAAAATGATGAAATTGCCCCCGGCGTGATTTTTGTTTCCGATCAACCTGTCAAATTTTAGCCCATTCTGACACAGTGGCGAAAAATTACGAAATTGGCCCCGACGAGATTTTGTTTCCGATCAACCTGTCAAATTTTAGCCCATTCCGACACAATCGCGAAAAATGACGAAATTGCCCCTGCCTCGGTTTTTATTTCCGATCAACCAATCAAATTTTAGCCCATTTCAACAGAGTCGAGAAAAATCACGAAATCGCCCCCGGCGCGATTTTTGTTTCCTATCAACCTGTCAAATTTTAGCGCATTCCGACACAGTCGCGAAAAATGACGAAATTGTCCCCGACGCGATTTTTGTTTCCGATCAACCTGTCAAATTTTAGCACATTCTAACACAGTCTCGAAAAATGAGGAAATTGCCCCGGCGCGGTTTTTTTTTCCGATCAACCTGCCAAATTTTAGCCCATTTCGACACAGTTGCGAAAAATGACGAAATTGCCCCCGGCGCAGTTTTTGATCCGGATCAACCTCTCAAATTTTAGCCCATTCCGACATTGTCGTGAAAAAGCTCGAAATAGCCCCCGGCGCGATTTATGTTTTCGCTCACTTGTCAAATTTAAGCCCTTCCGACACAGTCGCGAAAAATGACGAAATTGCCCCCGGCGCGATTTTTGTTTCCGATCAACCCGTCAAATTTTAGCCCATTCCTACACAGTCGCAAAAAATGACGAAGTTGCCCCAAGCGCGGTTTTTTGTTTCCGATTAACCTGTCAAATTTTAGCCCGTTCCGACACAGTCGCGAAAAATGACGTAATTGTCTTCGACGCGATTTTTGTTTCCGATCAACCTGTCAAATTTTGGCCCATTCCTACACAGTCGCGAAAAATGGCGAAATTGCCCCTGGCACGATTTTTGTTTCCGATCAACCTGTCAAGTTTTAGCCCATTCCGACACAGTCGCGAAAAATGACGAAATTGCCCCTGCCTCGGTTTTTATTTCCGATCAACCAGTCAAATTTTAGCCCATTTCGACACAATGGAGAAAAATGACGAAATTGCCCCGGGCACGATTTTTGTTTCCGATCAACCTGTCAAGTTTTAGCCCATTCCGACACAGTCGCGAAAAATGACGAAATTGCCCCTGCCTCGATTTTTACTTCCGATCAACCAATCAAATTTTAGCGCATTTCGACAGAGTCGAGAAAAATCACGAAATCGCCCCCGGCGCGATTTTTGTTTCCTATCAACCTGTCAAATTTTAGCCCATTCCGACACAGTCAGAAAAATGACGAAATTGTTCCCGACGCGATTTTTTTTCCCGATCAACCTGTCAAATTTTAGCACATTCTGACACAGTCGCGAAAAATGACGAAATTGCCCCGGCGCGATTTTTGATTCCAATCAACCTATCAAATTTTAGCCCATTTCGACACAGTTGCGAAAAATGACGAAATTGCCCCCAGCGCAAATTTTGTTCCGGATCAACCTCTCAAATTTTAGCCCATTCCGACATCGTCGCGAAAGAGGTCGAAATTGCCCCCGGCGCGATTTTTGTTTTCGATCAACTTGTCAAATTTTAGCCAATTTCGACAAAGTCGCGAAAAATGACGAAATTGCCCCCGACGCGATTTTTGTTTCCGATCAACCAGTCAAATTTTAGCCCATTTCGACACAGTCGAAAAAAATGACGAAATTGCCCCCGGCGCGATTTTTGTTTCCGATCAACCAGTCAAATTTTAGCCCATTTCGACACAGTCGAAAAAAATGACGAAATTGCCCCCGGCGCGATTTTTGTTTCCTATCAACCTGTCAAATTTTAGCCGATTCCGACACAGTAGCGAAAAATGACGAAATTGTCCCCGACGCGATTTTTTTTTCCGATCAACATGTCAAATTTTAGCCCATTCCGACACAGTCGCGAAAAATGACGAAATTGCCCCCGACGCGATTTTTGCTTCGGATCAACCTGTCAAATTTTGGCCAATTCCGACGCAGTCGCGAAAAATGACGAAATTGCCCCCGGCGCGATTTTTGTTTCCGATCAACCCGTCAAATTTTAGCCCATTCCTACGCAGTCGCGAAAAATGACGAAGTTGCCCCAAGCGCGGTTTTTTGTTTCCTATCAACCTGTCAAATTTTAGCCCGTTCCGACACAGTCGCGAAAAATGACGTAATTGTCTTCGACGCGATTTTTGTTTCCGATCAACCTGTCAAATTTTAGCCCATTCCTACACAGTCGCGAAAAATGACTGAATTCCCCCAGCGCAGTTTTTTGTTTCCGATCAACCTTTCAAATTTTAGCCCCTTCCGACACTGTCGCGAAAAATTACGTAATTGTCGTCGCGCGATTTTTTTTCCGATCAACCTGTCAAATTTTAGCCCATTCCGACACAGTCGCGAAAAATGACGAAATTGCCCCTGCCTCGGTTTTTATTTCCGATCAACCAGTCAAATTTTAGCCCATTTCGACACAGTCGAGAAAAATCACGAAATCGCCCCCGGCGCGATTTTTGTTTCCTATCAACCCGTCAAATTTTAGCCCATTCCGACACAGTCGCGAAAAATTACGAAATTGTCCACGATGCGATTTTTGTTTCCGATCAACCTGTCAAATTTTAGCACATTCTAACACAGTCGCGAAAAATGACGAAATTGCCCCCGGCGTAGTTTTTGTTCCGGATCAACCTCTCAAATTTTAGCCCATTCCGACATCGTCGCGAAAAAGGTCGAAATAGCCCCCGGCGCGATTTTTGTTTTCGATCAACTTGTCAAATTTTAGCCAATTCCGACACAGTCGCGAAAAATGACGAAATTGCCCCCGGCGCGATTTTTGTTTTCGATCAACTTGTCAAATTTTAGCCAATTCCGACACAGTCGCGAAAAATGACGAAATTGCCCCCGACGCGGTTTTTACTTCCGATCAACCAATCAAATTTTAGCCCATTTCGACAGAGTCGAGAAAAATCACGAAATCGCCCCCTGCGCGATTTTTGTTTCCTATCAACCTGTCAAATATTAGCCCATTCTGACACAGTCAGAAAAATGCCGAAATTTTTCCCGACGCTATTTTTGTTTCCGATCAACCTGTCAAATTTTAGCACATTCTGACACAGTCGCGAAAAATGACGAAATTGCCCCGGCGCGATTTTTGTTTCCGATCAACCTGTCAAATTTTTGCCCATTTCGACCCAGTTGCGAAAAATGACGAAATTGCCCCCAGCGCAAATTTTGTTCCGGATCAACCTCTCAAATTTTAGCCCATTCCGACATCATCGCGAAAAAGGTCGAAATTGCCCTCGGCGCGATTTTTGTTTTCGATCAACTTGTCAAATTTTAGCCAATTCCGACACAGTCGCGAAAAATGACGAAATTGCCCCCGACGCGGTTTTTGTTTCCGATCAACCAGTCAAATTTTAGCCCATTTCGACACAGTCGAAAAAAATGACGAAATTGCCCCCGGCGCGATTTTTGTTTCCTATCAACCTGTCAAATTTTAGCCCATTCCAACACAGTAGCGAAAAATGACGTAATTGTCTTCGACGCGATTTTTGTTTCCGATCAACCTGTCAAATTTTAGCCAATTCCGACACAGTCGCGAAAAATGACGAAATTGCCCCCGGCGCGATTTTTGAATCCGATCAACCAGTCAAATTTTAGCCCATTTCGAAACAGTCGAGAAAAATGACGAAATTGCTACCGGCTCGATTTTTGTTTCCGATCAACCCGTTAAATTTTAGCCCATTCTGACACAGTCGCGAAAAATGACGAAGTTGCCCTGGCGCAGTTTTTTGTTTCCGATCAACCTGTCAAATTTGAGCCCATTCCGACACAGTCGCGAAAAATGACGTAATTGTCTTCGACACGATTTTTGTTTCCGATCAACCTGTCAAATTTTAGCCAATTCTGACACAGTCGAAAAAAAAGACGAAATTGCCCCTGCCTCGGTTTTTATTTTCGATCAACCAGTCAAATTTTAGCCCATTTCGACACAATCGGGAAAAATTACGAAATTGCCCCAGGCGCGATTTTTTTTTCCTATCAACCTGTCTAATTTTAGCCCATTCCGACACAGTCGCGAAAAATGACGAAATTGTCCCCGACGCGATTTTTGTTTCCGATCAACCTGTCAAATTTTAGCCAATTCTGACACAGTCGAAAAAAAAGACGAAATTGCCCCTGCCTCGGTTTTTATTTTCGATCAACCAGTCAAATTTTAGCCCATTTCGACACAATCGGGAAAAATTACGAAGTTGCCCCAAGCGCGGTTTTTTGTTTCCGATCAACCTGTCAAATTTTAGCCCGTTCCGACATAGTCGCGAAAAATGACGTAATTGTCTTCGACGCGATTTTTGTTTCCGATCAACCTGTCAAATTTTAGCCAATTCCGACACAGTCGCGAAAAATGATGAAATTGCCCCTGCCGCGGTTTTTATTTCCGATCAACCAGTCAAATTTTAACCCAATTCGATACAGTCGAGAAAAATGACGAAATTGCCCCGACGCGATTTTTGTTTCCGACAAACCTGTGAAATTTTGGCCCATTCCGACACAGTCGCGAAAAATGACGAAATTGCCCTTGCCTCAGCTTTTATTTCCGATCAACCAGTCAAATTTTAGCCCATTTCGACACAGTCGAGAACAATCACGAAATCTCCCCCGGCGCGATTTTTGTTTCCTATCAACCTGTCAAATTTTAGCCCATTTCGACATAGTCGCGAAAAATGACGAAATTGTCCACGACGCGATTTTTGTTTCCGATCAACCTGTCAAATTTTAGCATATTCTGACACAGTCGCGAAAAATAACGGAATTGCCCCCAGCGCGATTTTTGTTTCCGAACAACCTGTCAAATTTTAGTCCATTTCGACACAGTTGAAAAAAATGACGAAATTGCCCCCGGCGCAGTTTTTGTTCCGGATCAACCTCTCAAATTTTAGCCCATTCCGACACCGTCGCGAAAAAGGTCGAAATTGCCCCCGGCGCGATTTTTGTTTTCGATCAACCTGTCAAATTTTAGCCAATTCCGACACAGTCGCGAAAAATGACGAAATTGCCCCCGGCGCGTTTTTGTTTCCGATCAACCAATCAAATTTTAGCCCGTTCCGACATCGTCGCGAAAAATGACAAAATTGCTGCCGGCGCGATTTTTGTTTCCTATCAACCAGTCAAATTTTAGCCAATTCCGACACAGTTGCAAAAAATGACGAAATTACCCCCGACGCGATTTTTGTTCCTGATCAACCTGTCAAATTTAAGCCCTTCCGACACAGTCGCGAAAAATTATGAAATTGCCTCGGCGCTATTTTTGTTTCCGATCAACCTGTCAAATTTTAGCCAATTCCGACACAGTTGCGAAAAATGACGAAATTGCCAACGACGCGATTTTTGTTTCCGATCAACCTGTCAAAATTTAGCCGATTCCGACACAGTCGCGAAAAATGACGAAATTTTCCCCGGAGCGGTTTTTGTTTCCGATCAACCAGTTAAATTTTAGCGCATTCAGACATCGTCGAATAAAATGACAAAATAGCCCCCGATGCGATTTTTGTTTCCGATCAACCTGTCAAATTTTAGCACATTCTGACACAGTCGCGAAAAATGACGAAATTGCCCCGGAGCGATTTTTGTTTCCGATCAACCTGTCAAATTTTAGCCCATTTCGACACAGTTGAGAATAATGACGAAATTGCCCCCGGCGCAGTTTTCGTTCCGGATCAACCTCTCAAAATTTAGCCCATTCCGACACCGTCGCGAAAAAGGTCGAAATTACCCCTGGCGAGATTTTTGTTTTCGATCAACTTGTCAAATTTTAGCCAATTCCGACACAGTCGCGAAAAATGACGAAATTGCCCCCGACGCGATTTTTGTTTCCGATCAACCAGTCAAATTTTAGCCCATTTCGACACAGTCGAGAAAAATGACGAAATTGCCCCCGGCGCGATTTTTGTTTCCGATCAACCTGTCAAATTTTAGCCCATTCTGACACAGTCGCGAAAAATTACGAAATTGGCCCCGACGAGATTTTGTTTCCGATCAACCTGTCAAATTTTAGCCCATTCCGACACAGTCGCGAAAATTAACGAAATTGCCCCTGCCTCGATTTTTATTTCCGATCAACCAGTCAAATTTAAGCCCATTCCGACACAATCGAGAAAAATGACGAAATTGCCCCCGCGCGCGATTTTTGTTTCCGAACAACCTGTCAAATTTTAGCCCATTCTGACACAGTCGCGAAAAATTACGAAATTGGCCCCGACGAGATTTTGTTTCCGATCAACCTGTCAAATTTTAGCCCATTCCGACACAGTCGCGAAAATTGACGAAATTGCCCCTACCTCGATTTTTATTTCCGATCAACCAATCAAATTTTAGCCCATTTCGACAGAGTCGAGAAAAATCACGAAATTGCCCCCGGCGCGATTTTTGTTTCCTATCAACCGGTCAAATTTTAGTCCATTCCGACACAGTCGCGAAAAATGACGAAATTGTCCCCGACGCGATTTTTGTTTCCGATCAACCTGTCAAATTTTAGCACATTCTAACACAGTCGCGAAAAATGACGAAATTGCCCCGGCGCGGTTTTTGTTTCCGATCAACCTGTCAAATTTTAGCCCATTTCGACACAGTTGCGAAAAATGACGAAATTACCCCCGGCGCAGTTTTTGTTCCGGATCAACCTCTCAAATTTTAGCCATTTCCGACGTCGTCGCGAAAAAGGTCGAAATTGCCCCCGGCGCAATTTTTGTTTTCGATCAACTTGTCAAATTTTAGCCAATTC
>NW_019265934.1:0-8774 GCF_002742605.1 Olea europaea var. sylvestris | reverse complement strand
CTTTTATATTTGGAAGGCATCGATTGTCGGCGTTCGAAGAATTGAGCGTAAATTTTGCACACGGTGTCCGTTTTCGGCCCATATGTACTTTTCGGAGATGTAGCGACCGTTTTGGGCCCATAAGTACTATCTGGAAATGTAGCAATCGTTTTTGATTGAACTCACGACTTCGTCGTGACGTATGAGGATTTCAGCCATTTTACGAAAGAATGAGCACTTTTATATTTGGAAGGCATGGATTGTCGACGTGCAAAGAATTGAGCGTAACTTTTGCGCACGATGTCCGTTTTCGGCCCATAAGGACTTTTTGGAAATGTAGCGACCGTTTAGGATTGAACTCACCACTTCGTCGTGACGTATGAGGGATTTCGGCCATTTTTCGAAAGAATGAGCACTTTTATATTTGGAAGGCATAGATTGTCGGCGTATAAAGAATTGAGTGTAACTTTTGCTCACGATATCCGTTTTCGGCCCATAATTACTTTTTGGAAATGTAGCGACCATTTTGGATTGAACTCACCACTTCGTAGTGACTTATGAGGGATTTTGCCCATTTTTCGAAAGAATGAGCACTTTTATATTTGGAAGGCATGGATTGTCGGCGTTCGAAGAATTGAGCGTAACTTTTGCACACGGTGTCCGTTTTGGGCCCATAAGTACTTTTTGGAAATGTAGCGACCGTTTTGGATTGAACTCACTACTTCATCGTGACGTATCAGGAATTTCACCCATTTTTCGAAAGAATGTGCACTTTCATATTTGGAAGACATCGATTGTCGACGTTCGAAGAATTGAGCGTAACATTTGCACACGGTGTCCGTTTTGGGCCCATAAGTACTATCTGGAAATGTAGCGATCGTTTTTGATTGAACTCACGACTTCGTCGTGACGTATGAGGATTTCAGCCATTTTTCGAAAGAATGAGCACTTTTATATTTGGAAGGCATGGATTGTCGACATACGAAGAATTGAGCGTAACATTTGCGCACGGTGTCCGTTTTCGGCCCATAAGTACTTTTTGCAAATGTTGCGACCGTTTAGGATTGAACTCACTACTTCGTCGTGACGTATGAGGGATTTCGCCCATTTTTTGAAAGAATGAGCACTTTTATATTTGGAAGGCATGGATTGTCGGCGTTCGAAGAATTGAGCGTAACTTTTACACACGGTGTCCGTTTTCGGCCCATAAGTACTTTCTGGAAATGTAGCGACCGTTTTGGATTGAAATCACCACTTCGTCGTGACGTCGGGATTTCGTCCATTTTTCGAAAGAATGAGCACTTTTATATTTGGAAGGCATGGATTGTCGACGTACGAAGAATTGAGCGTAACTTTTGCACACGGTGTCCGTTTTCGGCCCATAAGTACTTTCTGGAAATGTAGCGACCGTTTTGGATTGAAATCACCACTTCGTCGTGACGTCGGGATTTCGTCCATTTTTCGAGAGAATGAGCACTTTTATATTTGGAAGGCATGGATTGTCGGCGTACGAAGAATTGAGCGTAACTTTTGCACACGATATCCGTTTTCGGCCCATAAGTACTTTTTGGAAATGTAGCGACCGTTTTGGATTAAACTCACTACTTCGTCGTGACGTATGAGGATTTCAGCCATTTTTCGAATGAATGAGCACTTTTATATTTGGAAGGCATGGATTGTCGACGTACGAAGAATTGAGCGTAACTTTTGCGCACGGTGTCCGTTTTCGGCCCATAAGTACTTTTTAGAAATGTAGCGACCGTTTAGGATTGAACTCACCACTTCGTCGTGACGTATGAGGGATTTTGGCCATTTTTTGAAAGAATGAGCACTTTTATATTTGGAAGGCATGGATTGTCGGCGTACGAAGAATTGAGCGTAACTTTTGCACACGGTGTCCGTTTTAGGCCCATAAGTACTTTTTGGAAATGTAGTGATCGTTTTGGATTGAACTCACTACTTCGTCGTGACGTATGAGGGATTTCACCCATTTTTCGAAAGAATGAGCACTTTTATATTTAGAAGGCATCGATTGTCGGCGTTCGAAGAATTGAGCGTAACTTTTGCACACGGTGTCCGTTTTGGGCCCATAAATACTTTCTAGAAATGTAGCGACCGTTTTGGATTGAACTCACTACTTCATCTTGACGTATTAGGGATTTTGGACATTTTTCGAAAGAATGAGCACTTTTATATTTGGAAGGCATGGATTGTCGGCGTTCGAAGAATTGAGCGTAACTTTTGCACACGGTGTCCGTTTTCGGCCCATAAGTACTTTCTGGAAATGTAGCGACCGTTTTGAACTCACCACTTCGTCGTGACGTATGAGGGATTTCGGTCATTTTTCGAAAGAGTGAGCACTTTTATATTTGGAAGGCATGGATTGTCGGCGTACGAAGAATTGAGCGTAACTTTTGCACACGGTGTCCGTTTTGGGACCATAAGTACTTTTTGGAAATGCAGCGACCATTTTGGATTGAACTCACCACTTCGTCGTGACGTATGAGGGATTTCGCCCATTTTTCGAAAGAATGAGCACTTTTATATTTGGAAGGCATCGATTGTCGGCGTTCGAAGAATTGAGCGTAACTTTTGCACACGGTGTCCGTTTTGGGCCCATAAGTACTTTCTGGAAATGTGGCGACCGTTTTGGATTGAACTCACCACTTCGTCGTGACGTATGAGGGATTTCGGCCATTTTTCGAAAGAATGAGCACTTTTATATTTGGAAGGCATGGATTGTCGGCGTTCGAAGAATTGAGCGTAACTTTTGCACACGGTGTCCGTTTTCGGCCCATAAGTACTTTCTGGAAATGTAGCGACCGTTTTGAACTCACCACTTCGTCGTGACGTATGAGGGATTTCGGTCATTTTTCGAAAGAGTGAGCACTTTTATATTTGGAAGGCATGGATTGTCGGCGTACGAAGAATTGAGCGTAACTTTTGCACACGGTGTCCGTTTTGGGACCATAAGTACTTTTTGGAAATGCAGCGACCATTTTGGATTGAACTCACCACTTCGTCGTGACGTATGAGGGATTTCGCCCATTTTTCGAAAGAATGAGCACTTTTATATTTGGAAGGCATCGATTGTCGGCGTTCGAAGAATTGAGCGTAACTTTTGCACACGGTGTCCGTTTTGGGCCCATAAGTACTTTCTGGAAATGTGGCGACCGTTTTGGATTGAACTCACCACTTCGAAGTGACATATGATGGATTTCGGCCATTTTTCGAAAGAATGAGCACTTTTATATTTGGAAGGCATGGATTGTCGGCGTACGAAGAATTGAGCGTAACTTTTGCACACGGTGTCCCTTTTCGGCCCATAAGTACTTTTTGGAAATGTAGCGACCATTTTGGATTGAACTCACCACTTCGGCGTGACGTATGAGGGATTTCGCCCATTTTTCGAAAGAATGAGCACTTTTATATTTGGAAGGCATCGATTGTCGGCGTTCGAAGAATTGAGCGTAACTTTTGCACACGGTGTCCCTTTTCGGCCCATAAGTACTTTTTGGAAATGTAGCGACCATTTTGGATTGAACTCACCACTTCGTCTTGACGTATGAGGGATTTCGGCCATTTTTTGAAAGAATGAGCACTTTTGTATTTGGAAGGCATGGATTGTCGGTGTACGAAGAATTGAGCATAACTTTTGCGCACGGTGTCCGTTTTCGGCCCATAAGTAATTTTTGGAGATGTAGCGACCCTTTAGGATTGAACTCACCACTTCGTCGTGACGTAGGAGGGATTTCGACCATTTTTCGAAAGAATGGGCACTTTTATATTTGGAAGGCATGGATTGTCGGCGTACGAAGAATTGAGCGTAACTTTTGCGCACGGTGTCCGTTTTCGGCCCATAAGTAATTTTTGGAGATGTAGCGACCGTTTAGGATCGAACTCACCACTTCGTCGTGACGTAAGAGGGATTTCGACCATTTTTTGAAAGAATGAGCACTTTTATATTTGGAAGGCATGGATTGTCGGCGTCCGAAGAATTGAGCGTAACTTTTGCACACGGTGTCCGTTTTGGGCCCATAAGTACTTTCTGGAAATGTAGCGATCGTTTTGGATTGAACTCACTACTTCGTCGTGACGTATGAGGGATTTCGCCCATTTTTCGAAAGAATGAGCACTTTTA
Source organism: Olea europaea var. sylvestris (assembly GCF_002742605.1). NCBI lineage: Eukaryota > Viridiplantae > Streptophyta > Magnoliopsida > Lamiales > Oleaceae > Olea > Olea europaea. The sequence continues at coordinate 4,654 of NW_019265934.1, read as the reverse complement.
TATTTGGAAGGCATGGATTGTCGGCGTCCGAAGAATTGAGCGTAACTTTTGCACACGGTGTCCGTTTTGGGCCCATAAGTACTTTCTGGAAATGTAGCGATCGTTTTGGATTGAACTCACTACTTCGTCGTGACGTATGAGGGATTTCGCCCATTTTTCGAAAGAATGAGCACTTTTATATTTGGAAGGCATGGATTGTCGGCGTCCGAAGAATTGAGCGTAACTTTTGCACACGGTGTCCGTTTTGGGCCCATAAGTACTTTCTGGAAATGTAGCGATCGTTTTGGATTGAACTCACTACTTCGTCGTGACGTATGAGGGATTTCGCCCATTTTTCGAAAGAATGAGCACTTTTATATTTGGAAGGCATGGATTGTCGGCGTCCGAAGAATTGAGCGTAACTTTTGCACACGGTGTCCGTTTTGGGCCCATAAGTACTTTCTGGAAATGTAGCGATCGTTTTGGATTGAACTCACTACTTCGTCGTGACGTATGAGGGATTTCGCCCATTTTTCGAAAGAATGAGCACTTTTATATTTGGAAGGCATGGATTGTCGGCGTCCGAAGAATTGAGCGTAACTTTTGCACACGGTGTCCGTTTTGGGCCCATAAGTACTTTCTGGAAATGTAGCGATCGTTTTGGATTGAACTCACTACTTCGTCGTGACGTATGAGGGATTTCGCCCATTTTTCGAAAGAATGAGCACTTTTATATTTGGAAGGCATGGATTGTCGGCGTCCGAAGAATTGAGCGTAACTTTTGCACACGGTGTCCGTTTTGGGCCCATAAGTACTTTCTGGAAATGTAGCGATCGTTTTGGATTGAACTCACTACTTCGTCGTGACGTATGAGGGATTTCGCCCATTTTTCGAAAGAATGAGCACTTTTATATTTGGAAGGCATGGATTGTCGGCGTCCGAAGAATTGAGCGTAACTTTTGCACACGGTGTCCGTTTTGGGCCCATAAGTACTTTCTGGAAATGTAGCGATCGTTTTGGATTGAACTCACTACTTCGTCGTGACGTATGAGGGATTTCGCCCATTTTTCGAAAGAATGAGCACTTTTATATTTGGAAGGCATGGATTGTCGGCGTCCGAAGAATTGAGCGTAACTTTTGCACACGGTGTCCGTTTTGGGCCCATAAGTACTTTCTGGAAATGTAGCGATCGTTTTGGATTGAACTCACTACTTCGTCGTGACGTATGAGGGATTTCGCCCATTTTTCGAAAGAATGAGCACTTTTATATTTGGAAGGCATGGATTGTCGGCGTCCGAAGAATTGAGCGTAACTTTTGCACACGGTGTCCGTTTTGGGCCCATAAGTACTTTCTGGAAATGTAGCGATCGTTTTGGATTGAACTCACTACTTCGTCGTGACGTATGAGGGATTTCGCCCATTTTTCGAAAGAATGAGCACTTTTATATTTGGAAGGCATGGATTGTCGGCGTCCGAAGAATTGAGCGTAACTTTTGCACACGGTGTCCGTTTTGGGCCCATAAGTACTTTCTGGAAATGTAGCGATCGTTTTGGATTGAACTCACTACTTCGTCGTGACGTATGAGGGATTTCGCCCATTTTTCGAAAGAATGAGCACTTTTATATTTGGAAGGCATGGATTGTCGGCGTCCGAAGAATTGAGCGTAACTTTTGCACACGGTGTCCGTTTTGGGCCCATAAGTACTTTCTGGAAATGTAGCGATCGTTTTGGATTGAACTCACTACTTCGTCGTGACGTATGAGGGATTTCGCCCATTTTTCGAAAGAATGAGCACTTTTATATTTGGAAGGCATGGATTGTCGGCGTCCGAAGAATTGAGCGTAACTTTTGCACACGGTGTCCGTTTTGGGCCCATAAGTACTTTCTGGAAATGTAGCGATCGTTTTGGATTGAACTCACTACTTCGTCGTGACGTATGAGGGATTTCGCCCATTTTTCGAAAGAATGAGCACTTTTATATTTGGAAGGCATGGATTGTCGGCGTCCGAAGAATTGAGCGTAACTTTTGCACACGGTGTCCGTTTTGGGCCCATAAGTACTTTCTGGAAATGTAGCGATCGTTTTGGATTGAACTCACTACTTCGTCGTGACGTATGAGGGATTTCGCCCATTTTTCGAAAGAATGAGCACTTTTATATTTGGAAGGCATGGATTGTCGGCGTCCGAAGAATTGAGCGTAACTTTTGCACACGGTGTCCGTTTTGGGCCCATAAGTACTTTCTGGAAATGTAGCGATCGTTTTGGATTGAACTCACTACTTCGTCGTGACGTATGAGGGATTTCGCCCATTTTTCGAAAGAATGAGCACTTTTATATTTGGAAGGCATGGATTGTCGGCGTCCGAAGAATTGAGCGTAACTTTTGCACACGGTGTCCGTTTTGGGCCCATAAGTACTTTCTGGAAATGTAGCGATCGTTTTGGATTGAACTCACTACTTCGTCGTGACGTATGAGGGATTTCGCCCATTTTTCGAAAGAATGAGCACTTTTATATTTGGAAGGCATGGATTGTCGGCGTCCGAAGAATTGAGCGTAACTTTTGCACACGGTGTCCGTTTTGGGCCCATAAGTACTTTCTGGAAATGTAGCGATCGTTTTGGATTGAACTCACTACTTCGTCGTGACGTATGAGGGATTTCGCCCATTTTTCGAAAGAATGAGCACTTTTATATTTGGAAGGCATGGATTGTCGGCGTCCGAAGAATTGAGCGTAACTTTTGCACACGGTGTCCGTTTTGGGCCCATAAGTACTTTCTGGAAATGTAGCGATCGTTTTGGATTGAACTCACTACTTCGTCGTGACGTATGAGGGATTTCGCCCATTTTTCGAAAGAATGAGCACTTTTATATTTGGAAGGCATGGATTGTCGGCGTCCGAAGAATTGAGCGTAACTTTTGCACACGGTGTCCGTTTTGGGCCCATAAGTACTTTCTGGAAATGTAGCGATCGTTTTGGATTGAACTCACTACTTCGTCGTGACGTATGAGGGATTTCGCCCATTTTTCGAAAGAATGAGCACTTTTATATTTGGAAGGCATGGATTGTCGGCGTCCGAAGAATTGAGCGTAACTTTTGCACACGGTGTCCGTTTTGGGCCCATAAGTACTTTCTGGAAATGTAGCGATCGTTTTGGATTGAACTCACTACTTCGTCGTGACGTATGAGGGATTTCGCCCATTTTTCGAAAGAATGAGCACTTTTATATTTGGAAGGCATGGATTGTCGGCGTCCGAAGAATTGAGCGTAACTTTTGCACACGGTGTCCGTTTTGGGCCCATAAGTACTTTCTGGAAATGTAGCGATCGTTTTGGATTGAACTCACTACTTCGTCGTGACGTATGAGGGATTTCGCCCATTTTTCGAAAGAATGAGCACTTTTATATTTGGAAGGCATGGATTGTCGGCGTCCGAAGAATTGAGCGTAACTTTTGCACACGGTGTCCGTTTTGGGCCCATAAGTACTTTCTGGAAATGTAGCGATCGTTTTGGATTGAACTCACTACTTCGTCGTGACGTATGAGGGATTTCGCCCATTTTTCGAAAGAATGAGCACTTTTATATTTGGAAGGCATGGATTGTCGGCGTCCGAAGAATTGAGCGTAACTTTTGCACACGGTGTCCGTTTTGGGCCCATAAGTACTTTCTGGAAATGTAGCGATCGTTTTGGATTGAACTCACTACTTCGTCGTGACGTATGAGGGATTTCGCCCATTTTTCGAAAGAATGAGCACTTTTATATTTGGAAGGCATGGATTGTCGGCGTCCGAAGAATTGAGCGTAACTTTTGCACACGGTGTCCGTTTTGGGCCCATAAGTACTTTCTGGAAATGTAGCGATCGTTTTGGATTGAACTCACTACTTCGTCGTGACGTATGAGGGATTTCGCCCATTTTTCGAAAGAATGAGCACTTTTATATTTGGAAGGCATGGATTGTCGGCGTCCGAAGAATTGAGCGTAACTTTTGCACACGGTGTCCGTTTTGGGCCCATAAGTACTTTCTGGAAATGTAGCGATCGTTTTGGATTGAACTCACTACTTCGTCGTGACGTATGAGGGATTTCGCCCATTTTTCGAAAGAATGAGCACTTTTATATTTGGAAGGCATGGATTGTCGGCGTCCGAAGAATTGAGCGTAACTTTTGCACACGGTGTCCGTTTTAGGCCCATAAGTACATTTTGGAAATGCAGCGACCATTTTGGATTGAGCTCACAACTTCATCGTGACGTATGAGGGATTTCGGCCGTTTTTCGAAAGAATGAGCACTTTTATATTTGGAAGGCATGGATTGTCGGCATTCGAAGGATTGAGCGTAACTTTTGCACACGGTGGCCGTTTTGGGCCCATAAGTACTTTCTGGAAATGTAGCGACCGTTTTGGATCGAACTCACAACTTCATCGTGACGTATGAGGGATTTCGCCCATTTTTCGAAAGAATGAGCACTTTAATATTTGGAAGGCATGGATTGTCGGCATTCGAAGAATTGAGCGTAACTTTTGCACACGGTGTACGTTTTGGGCCCGTAAGTACTTTTTGGAAATGTAGCGACCGTTTTGGATTGCACTCACTACTTCGTTGTGACGTATGAGGGATTTCGCCCATTTTTCGAAAGAATGAGCACTTTTATATTTGGAAGGCATGGATTGTCGGCG
>NW_019265933.1:0-8775 GCF_002742605.1 Olea europaea var. sylvestris | reverse complement strand
CATTCCGACACAGTCGAGAAAAATGACGAAATAGCCGCCGGCGCGATTTTTATTTCCGATCAAACTCCCAAATTTCAGCCAATATCGACACAGTCTTGAAAAATGACAAATTGCCCCCGACGCGATTTTTGTTTCCTATAAACAAGTCAAATTTTAGCCAATTCCGACACAGTCCTGAAAAATAACGAAATTACACCCGGCGCGATTTTTGTTCCCGATCAACCTGTCAAATTTGGGCCCATTCCGACACAGTCGAGAAAAATGACGAAATTGCCGCCGGCGCGATTTTTATTTCCGATCAAACTTCCAAATTTCAGCCAATTCCAACGCAGTCGAGAGAAATGACGAAATTGCCCACGGCGCAGTTTTTGTATCCGATCAACCTGTCAAATTTTAACCAATTTCGACACAGTCGAGAAAAATGACGAAATTACACCCGGCGCGATTTTTGTTCCCGATCAACTTGTCAAATTTGAGCCCATTCCAGCACAGTCGAGAAAAATGACGAAATTGCCGGCGACGCGATTTTTATTTTCGATTGACCTGCCAAATTTCAGCCAATTCCGACACAATCGAGAAAAATGACGAAATTGCCCCCGGCGCGATTTTTGTTTCCGATCAAACTGTCAAATTTGACCCCATTCCGACACAATCGAAAAAAATGATGAAATTGCCCACGGCGCGATTTTTATTTTAGATCAAACTGCCAAATTTCAGCCAATTTCGACACAGTCGAGAAAAATGACGAAATTGCCCCCGGCGCGATTTTTGTTCCCGATCAACTTGTCAAATTTGAGCCCATTCCAGCACAGTCGAGAAAAATGACGAAATTGCCCCCGGCGCGATTTTTGTTCCCGATAAACCTGTCAAATTTGAGCCCATTCCGAAACAGTCAAGAAAAATGACGAAATAGCCGCCGGGGCGATTTTTATTTCCGATCAAACTCCCAAATTTCAGCCAATTTCGACATAGTCTAGAAAAATGACGAAATTGCTCCCCGGCGCGGTTTTTGTTTCCGATCAACCAGTCAAATTTTAGCCAATTCCGACACAGTAGCGAAAAATGACGAAATTACACCCGACGCGATTTTTGTTCCCGATCAACTTGTCAAATTTGAGCCCATTCCGACACAATCGAGAAAAATGACGAAATTGACCCCGGCGCGATTTTTATTTTAGATCAAACTGTCAAATTTCAGCCAATTTCGAAACAGTCGAGAAAAATGACGAAATTGCCCCCGGCGCGATTTTTGTTCCCGACAAACCTGTCAAATTTGAGCCCATTCCGACACAGCCGAGAAAAATGACGAAATAGCCGCCGGTGCGATTTTTATTTCCGATCAAACCCCCAAATTTCAGCCAATTTCGACATAGCCTAGAAAAATGACAAATTGCCCCCGACGCGATTTTTGTTTCCAATAAACAAGTCAAATTTTAGCCAATTCCGACACAGTCGCGAAAAATGACGAAATTACACCCGGCTCGGTTTTTGTTCCCGATCAACCTGTCAAATTTGAGCCCATTCCGACACAGTCGAGAAAAATGACGAAATTGCCCCCGGCGTGATTGTTATTTTAGATCAAACTGCCAAATTTCAGCCAATTCAGACACAGTCGCGAAAAATGACGAAATTACACCCTGCGCGATTTTTGTTCCCTATAAACCTCTCAAATTTAAGCTCATTCCGACATAGTCAAGAAAAATGATGAAATTGCCGCCGGCGCGATTTTTATTTCCGATCAAACTTCCAAATTTCAGCCAATTCCAACACAGTCTAGAAAAATGACGAAATTGCCCCCGGCGCGGTTTTTGTTTCCGATCAACCAGTCAAATTTTTGCCAATTCCGACACAGTCGCGAAAAATAACGAAATTACACCCGGCGCTGTTTTTGTTCCCGACAAACCAGTCAAATTTGAGTCCATTCCGACACAGTCGAGAAAAATGACGAAATTGTCGCCGCGCGCAATTTTTATTTCCGATCAAACTGCCAAATTTCAGCCAATTCCGACACAGTCGAGAAAAATGACGAAATTGCCTCCGGCGCGGTTTTTGTTCCCGATCAAACTGTCAAATTTGAGCCCATTCCGACAGAGTCGAGAAAAATGTCGAAATTGCCGCCGGCGCGATTTTTATTTCCGATCAAACTGCCAAACTTCAGCCAATTCCATCACAGTCGAGAAAAATGACGAAATTGCCCCCGGCACGGTTTTTGTTTCCGATCAACCAGTCAAATTTTAGCCAATTTCGACACAGTCGCGAAAAATGACGAAATTACACCCGGCGCGATTTTTGTTCCAGATCAACCTGTCAAATTTGAGCCCATACCGACACAGTCGAGAAAAATGATGAAATTGCCACCGGCTCGATTTTTATTTCAGATCAAACTGCCAAATTTCAGCCAATTCCGACACAGTCGAGAAAAATGACGAAATTGCCCTGGCGCGGTTTTTGTTCCTGATCAACCTGTCAAATTTGAGCCCATTCCGACACAGTCGAGAAAAATGACGAAATTGCCGACGACGCGATTTTTATTTTCGATCGAACTGCCAAATTTCAGCCAATTCCGACACAGTCGAGAAAAATGACGAAATAGCCCCAGGCGCGATTTTTGTTTCCGATCAAACTGTCGAATTTGAGCCCATTCCGACACAATCGAGAAAAATGACAAAATTGCCCACGGCGCGATTTTTGTTTCAGATCAAACTGTCAAATTTCTGCCAATTCCGACACAGTCTAGAAAAATGACGGAATTGCCCCCGGCGCGATTTTTGTTTCCGATCAACAAGTCAAATTTTAGCCAATTCCGACACAGTCGCAAAAAAGGACGAAATTACACCCGGCGCAATTTTTGTTCTCGATCAACCTGTCAAATTTGAGCCCATTCCGACACAGTCGAGAAAAATGACGGAATTGCCCCCGGCGCGATTTTTGTTTCCGATCAAGGAGTCAAATTTTAGCCAATTCCGACACAGTCGCAAAAAAGGACGAAATTACACCCGGCGCAATTTTTGTTCTCGATCAACCTGTCAAATTTGAGCCCATTCCGACACAGTCGAGAAAAATGACGGAATTGCCCCCGGCGCGATTTTTGTTTCCGATCAAGGAGTCAAATTTTAGCCAATTCCGACACAGTCGCAAAAAAGGACGAAATTACACCCGGCGCAATTTTTGTTCTCGATCAACCTGTCAAATTTGAGCCCATTCCGACACATTCGAGAAAAATGACGAAATAGCCGCTGGGTCGATTTTTATTTCCGATCAAACTCCCAAATTTCAGCCAATTCCGACACAGTCGTGAAAAATGACAAATTGCCCCCGACGCGATCTTTGTTTCCTATAAACAAGTCAAATTTTAGCCAATACCGACACAGTCGCGAAAAATGATGAAATTACACCCGGCGCGATTTTTGTTCACGATCATCCTGTCAAATTTGAGCCCATTCCGACACAGTCGAGAAAAATGACGAAATTGCCCCCGGCGCGATTTTTATTTTAGATCAAACTGCCAAATTTCGGCCAATTTCGACACAGTCGAAAAAAATGACGAAATTGCCCCCGGCGCGCTTTTTGTTCCCGATAAACCTGTCAAATTTGAGCCCATTCCGACACAGTCGAGAAAAATGACGAAATAGCCGCCGGCGCGATTTTTATTTCCGATCAAACTCCCAAATTTCAGCCAATTTCGACAAAGTCGAGAAAAATGACTTAATTATTCCCGGCGCGATTTTTGTTTCCGATCAACCAGTCAAATTTTAGCCAATTTCGACACAGTCGCGAAAAATGACGAAATTACACCCGGCGCGATTTTTGTTCCAGATCAACCTGTCAAATTTGAGCCCATACCGACACAGTCGAGAAAAATGATGAAATTGCCACCGGCTCGATTTTTATTTCAGATCAAGCTGCCAAATTTCAGCCAATTCCGACACAGTCGAGAAAAATGACGAAATTGCCCTGGCGCGGTTTTTGTTCCTGATCAACCTGTCAAATTTGAGCCCATTCCGACAGAGTCGAGAAAAATGACGAAATTGCCGACGACGCGAATTTTATTTTCGATCGAACTGCCAAATTTCAGCCAATTCCGACACAGTCGAGAAAAATGACGAAATAGCCCCAGGCGCGATTTTTGTTTTCAATCAAACTGTCGAATTTGAGCCCATTCCGACACAGTCGAGAAAAATGAAGAAATTGCCCCCGGCGCGATTTTTGTTTCAGATCAAACTGTCAAATTTCAGCCAATTCCGACACAGTCGAGAAAAAAGACGGAATTGCCCCCGGCGCGATTTTTGTTTCCGATCAACAAGTCAAATTTTAGCCAATTCCGACACAGTTGCGAAAAATGACGAAATTATACCCGCCGCGATTTTTGTTCCCGAGAATCCTGTCAAATTTGAGCACATTCCGACACAGTCGAGAAAAATGACGAAATTGCCGTCGACGCGATTTTTATTTCCGATCAAATTTCCAAATTTCAGTCAATTCCGACACAGTCGAGAAAAATGACGAAATTGCCCCCGGCGCGGTTTTTGTTTTCGATCAAGGAGTCAAATTTTAGCCAGTTCCGACACAATCGCAAAAAAGGACGAAATTACACCCGGCGCAATTTTTGTTCTCGATCAACCTGTCAAATTTGAGCCCATTCCGACACATTCGAGAAAAATGACGAAATAGCCGCTGGGTCGATTTTTATTTCCGATCAAACTCCCAAATTTCAGCCAATTCCGACACTGTCGAGAAAAATGACGAAATTGCCCCCGGCGCGGGTTTTGTTTTCGATCAAGGAGTCAAATTTTAGCCAGTTCCGACACAATCGCAAAAAAGGACGAAATTACACCCGGCGCAATTTTTGTTCTCGATCAACCTGTCAAATTTGAGCCCATTCCGACACAGTCGAGAAAAATGACGAAATAGCCGTCGGCGCGATTTTTATTTCCGATCAAACAAGTCAAATTTCAGCCAATTTCGACACAGTCTAGAAAAATGACGAAATTGCTCCCCGGCGCGGTTTTTGTTTCCGATCAACCTATCAAATTTTAGCCAATTCCGACACAGACGCGAAAAATGACGAAATTACACCCGACGCGATTTTTGTTCCCGATCAACTTGTCAAATTTGAGCCCATTCCGACACAATCGAGAAAAATGACGAAATTGCCCCCGGCGCGAATTTTATTTTAGATCAAACTGTCAAATTTCAGCCAATTTCGACACAGTCGGGAAAAATGACGAAATTACCCCCGGCGCGGTTTTTTTCCCGATAAACCTGTCAAATTTGAGCCCATTCCGACACAGTCGAGAAAAATGACGAAATAGCCGCCGGCGCGATTTTTATTTCCGATCAAACTCCCAAATTTCTGCCAATTTCGACATAGTCTAGAAAAATGACAAATTGCCCCCGACGCGATTTTTGTTTCCTATAAACAAATCAAATTTTAGCCAATTCCGACACAGTCGCGAAAAATGACAAAATTACACCCGGCGCGGTTTTTGTTCCCGATCAACCTGTCAAATTTGAGCCCATTCCGACACAGTCGAGAAAAATGACGAAATTGCCCCCGGCGTGATTTTTATTTTAGATCAAACTGCCAAATTTCAGCCAATTCTGACACAGTCGCGAAAAATGACGAAATTACACCCTGCGCGATTTTTGTTCCCGATAAACCTCTCAAATTTGAGCCCATTCCGACACAGTCGAGAAAAATGACGAAATTGCCGCCGGCGGGATTTTTATTTTCGATCAAACTTCCAAATTTCAGCCAATTCCAACACAGTCTAGAAAAATGACGAAATTGCCCCCGGCGCAGTTTTTGTATCCGATCAACCAGTCAAATTTTAGCCGATTCCGACACAGTCGAGAAAAATTACGAAATTACACCCGCGGCGATTTTTTTTCCCGATCAACCTCTCAAATTTGAGCCCATTCCGACACAGTCGAGAAAAATGACGAAATTGCCCCCGGCGCGATTTTTATTTTAGATCAAACTGCCAAATTTCAGCCAATTCCGACACAGTCGCGAAAAATGAATAAATTACACCCGGTACGATTTTTGTTCCCGATAAACCTGTCAAATTTGAGCCCATTCCGACACAGTCGAGAAAAATGACGAAATAGCCGCCGGCGCGATTTTTATTTCCCATCAAACTCCCAAATTTCAGCCAATTTCGACAAAGTCGAGAAAAATGACTAAATTGTCCCCGGCGCGATTTTTGTTTCCGATAAACCAGTCAAATTTTGGCCAATTTCGACACAGTCGCGAAAAATGACGAAATTACACACGACGCGATTTTTGTTCCCGATCAACTTGTCAAATTTGAGCCCATTCCGACACAATCGAGAAAAATAACGAAATTGCCCCCGGAGCGATTTTTATTTTAGATCAAACTGTCAAATTTCAGCCAATTTCGACACAGTCGAGAAAAATGACGAAATTGCCCCCGGCGCGGTTTTTGTTCCCGATAAACCTGTCAAATTTGAGCCCATTCCGACACAGTCGAGAAAAATGACGAAATAGCCGCCGGCGCGATTTTTATTTCCGATCAAACTCCCAAATTTCAGCCAATTTCGACACAGTCTAGAAAAATGACAAATTTCCCCCGACGCGATTTTTGTTTCCTATAAACAAGTCAAATTTTAGCCAATTCCGACACAATCGCGAAAAAATGACGAAATTACACCCGGCGCGATTTTTGTTCCCGATCAACCTGTCAAATTTGAGCCCATTCCGACACAGTCGAGAAAAATGACAAAATTGCCCCCCGCGCCATTTTTGTTTCCGATCGAACTGTCAAATTTGAGCCCATTCTGACACAGTCGAGAAAAATGACGAAATTACCCCCGGCGCGGTTTTTGTTCCCGATCATCCTGTCAAATTTGAGCCCATCCCGACACAGTCGAGAAAAATGACAAAATTGCCCCCCGCGCCATTTTTGTTTCCGATCGAACTGTCAAATTTGAGCCCATTCTGACACAGTCGAGAAAAATGACGAAATTACCCCCGGCGCGGTTTTTGTTCCCGATCATCCTGTCAAATTTGAGCCCATTCCGACACAGTCGAGAAAAATGACAAAATTGCCCCCGGCGCCATTTTTGTTTCCGATCGAACTGTCAAATTTGAGCCCATTCCGACACAGTCGAGAAAAATGACAAAATTGCCCCCGGCGCGATTTTTGTTTCCGATCGAACTGTCAAATTTGAGCCCATTCTGACACAGTCGAGAAAAATGACGAAATTACCCCCGGCGCTTTTTTTTTTTCAGATTAAACTGCCAAAGTTCAGCCAATTCCGACACAGTCGAGAAAAATGACGAAATTACCCACGGCGCGATTTTTGTTTCCGATCGACAGGTCAAATTTCAGCCAATTCCGACACAGTCGAGAAAAATTACGAAATTGCCGTCGGCGCGATTTTTATTTCAGATCAAACTTCCAAATTTCAGCCAATTCCAACACAGTCGAGAAAAATGACGAAATTGCCCTCGGCGCAGTTTTTGTATCCGATCAACCAGTCAAATTTTAACCAATTCCGACACAGTCGAGAAAAATGACGAAATTACACCCGGCGCGGTCTTTATTCCCGATCATCCTGTCAAATTTGAGCCCATTCCGACACAGTCGAGAAAAATGAAGAAATTGCTCACGGCGCGATTTTTGTTTCAGATCAAACTACCAAATTTCAGCCAATTCCGACACAGTCGAGAAAAATGACGAAATTGCCCCCGACGCATGTTTTTGTTTTCCGATCAACCAGTCAAATTTTAGCCAATTCCGACACAGTCGCGAAAAATGACGAAATTACACCCGACGCGATTTTTGTTCCCGATCAACTTGTCAAATTTTAGCCCATTCCGACACAATCGAGAAAAATGACGATATTGCCCCCGGCGCGATTTTTGTTTTAGATCAAACTGTCAAATTTCAGCCAATTTCGACACAGTCGAGAAAAATGACGAAATTGCCCCCGGCGAGGTTTTTGTTCCCGATAATCCTGTCAAATTTGAGCCCATTCCGACACAGTCGAGAAAAATGACGAAATAGCCGCCGGCTCGATTTTTATTTCCGATCAAACTCCCAAATTTCAGCCAATTTCGACACAGTCTAGAAAAATGACAAATTTCCCCCGACACGATTTTACAAGTCAAATTTTAGCCAATTCCGACACAATCGCGAAAAAATGACGAAATTACACCCGGCGCGATTTTTGTTCCCGATCAACCTGTCAAATTTGAGCCCATTCCGACACAGTCGAGAAAATGACGAAATTGCCGCCGGCGCGATTTTTATTTCCGATCAAACTTCCAAATTTCAGCCAATTCCAACACAGTCGAGAGAAATGACGAAATTGCCCCCGGCGCAGTTTTTGTATCCGATCAACCTGTCAAATTTTAACCAATTTCGACACAGTCGAGAAAAATGACGAAATTACACCCGGCGCGATTTTTGTTCCCGATCATCCTGTCAAATTTGAGCCCATTCCGATACAGTCGAGAAAAATGACGAAATTGCCCCCGGCGTGATTTTCGTTCCCGATAAACCTGTCAAATTTGAGTCCATTCCGACACAGTCGAGAAAAATGACAAAATTGCCCCCGGCGCGATTTTTGTTTCCGATCGAACTGTCAAATTTGAGCCCATTCTGACACAGACGAGAAAAATGACGAAATTGCCCCCGGCGCTTTTTTTTTCAGATCAAACTGCCAAAGTTCAGCCAATTCCGACACAGTCGAGAAAAATGACGAAATTACCCACGGTGCGATTTTTGTTTCCGATCGACAGGTCAA
>NW_019265932.1:0-8777 GCF_002742605.1 Olea europaea var. sylvestris | reverse complement strand
GGATTGAACTCACCACTTCGTCGTGACGTATGAGGGATTTCGGCCAGTTTTCGAAAGAATGAGCACTTACATATTTGGAATGCATGGATTGTCGGCGTTCGAAGAATTGTGCGTAACTTTTGCACACGTTGTCCGTTTTGGGCCCCTAAGTACTTTTTCGAAATGTAGCGACCGTTTTGGATTGAACTCACCACTTCGTCGTGACGTATGAGGGATTTCGGCCACTTCTCGAAAGAATGAGCACTTGTGTATTTGGAACGCTTGGATTGTCGGCTTTCGAAGAATTGAGCGTAACTTTTGCACAAGGTGTCCGTTTTGGTCCCATAAGTACTTTTTGGAAATGTAGCGACCATTTTGGATTGAACTCACAACTTCGTCGTGACGTATGAGGGATTTTGGCCATTTTTCGAAAGAACGAGCACTTGCATATTTGGAACTCTTGGAGAGTCGCCGTAAGAAGAATTGAGCGTAACTTTTGCACACGTTGTCCATTTTGGGTACATAAGTACTTTTTGGAAATGTAGCGACAGTTTTGGATTGAACTCACAACTTCGTCGTGACGTAAGAAGGATTTGCGCCATTTTTTGAAAGAATGAGCACTTGCATATTTGGAACGCTTGGAGAGCCGGCGTAAGAAGAATTGAGCGTAACTTTTGCACACGTTGTCAGTTTTGGGCCCATGAGTAATTTTTGGAAATGTAGCGACCGTTTTGGATTGAACTCACCACTTCGTCGTGACGTATGAGGGATTTCGGCCATTTTTCGAAAGAATGAGCACTTGCATATTTGGAACGCTTGGAGAGTCGGCGTACGAAGAATTGAGCGTAACTTTTGCACACGTTGTCCATTTTGGGCCCATAAGTACTTTTTGGAAATGTAGCGTCCGTTTTGGATTGAACTCACAACTTCGTGGTGACGTAAGAAGGATTTGCGCCATTTTTCGAAAGAATGAGCACTTGCATATTTGGAACGCTTGGAGAGTCGGCGTACGAAGAATTGAGCGTAACTTTTGCACACGTTGTCCGTTTTGGGCCCATAAGTACTTTTTGGAAATGTAGCGACCGTTTTGGATTGAACTCACAACTTCTTCGTAACGTATGAAGGATTTTGGCCTTTTTTGATAGAATGAGCACTTGCATATTTGGAACGCTTGGAGAGTCGGCGAAAGAAGAATTGAGCGTAACTTTTGTACCCGGTGTCCATTTTGGGCCCATAAGTACTTTCTGGAAATGTAGCGACCCTTTTGGATTGAGCTCACCACTTCGTCGTGACGTATGAAGGATTTCGGCCATTTTTCGAAACAACGAGCACTTGCATATTTGGAACGCTTGGATTATCGGCGTACGAAGAATTGAGCGTAACTTTTGCACACGGTGTCCGTTTCGGGCCCATAAGTACTTTTTGGAAATGTAGCGACCGTTTTGGATTGAACTCACCACTTCGTCGTGACGTATGGGAGATTTCGACCCGTTTTCGAAAGAATGAGCACTTGCGTATTTGGAGCGCTTGAATTGTCGACGTTTGAAGAATTGAGCTTAACTTTTGCACACGTTGTCTGTTTTGGGCCCATAAGTACTTTTTGGAAATTTAGCGTCCGTTTTGGATTGAACTCACCCCTTCATCGAGACGTATGAGGGACTTCGGCTATTTTTTGAATGAATGAGCACTTGCGTATTTGGAACGCTTGCATTGTCGGCGTTCGAAGAATTGACCTTAACTTTTGCACACTTTGTCCGTTTTGGGCCCATAAGTACTTTTTGGAAATGTAGCGACCGTTTTGGATTGAACTCACAACTTCGTCGTGACGTAAGAAGGATTTGGGCCATTTTTCGAGAGAATGAGCACTTGCATATTTGGAACGCTTGGAGAGCCGGCGTAAGAAGAATTGAGCGTAACTTTTGCACACGTTGTCCGTTTTGGGCCCATAAGTAATTTTTGGAAATTTAGCGACCGTTTTGGATTGAACTCACCACTTCGTCTAGATGTATGGGGGATTTCGGCAAGTTTTCGAAAGAATGAGCACTTAAATATTTGGAATGCTTGGATTGTCGACGTTCGAAGAATTGAGCGTAACTTTTGAACACGGTGTCCGTTTTTGGCCCATAAGTACTTTTTGGAAACGTAGCGACCGTTTTGGATTGAACTCACAACTTTGTCGTGACGTATGAGGGATTTTGACAATTTTTCGAAAGAATGAGCACTTGCGTATTTGGAACGCTTGCATTGTCGGCGTTCGAAGAATTGAGCGTAACTTTTGCACACGTTGTCCGTTTTGGGCCCATAAGTACTTTTTTGAAATGTAGCGGCCGTTTTGGATTGAACTCACCACTTCGTCGTGACGTATGAGGGATTACGGCCATTTTTCGAAAGGATGAGCACTTGCATATTTCGAACGCTTGGAGAGTCGACGTAAGAAGAATTCAGCGTAACTTTTGCACACGTTGTCCGTTTTAGGCCCATAAGTACTTTTTGGAAATGTAGCGACCGTTTTGGATTGAACTCACAACTTCGTCGTGACGTATGAGGGATTTTGGCCATTTTTCGAAAGAATGAGCACTTGCATATTTGGAACGCTTGGAGAGTCGGCGAAAGAAGAATTGAGCGTAACTTTTGCACACGTTGTCCATTTTGGACCCATAAGTACTTTTTGGAAATATAGCGTCAGTTTTGGATTGAACTCACAACTTCGTCGTGACGTATGAGGGATTACGGCCATTTTTCGAAAGGATGAGCACTTGCATATTTCGAACGTTTGGAGAGTCGACGTAAGAAGAATTGAGCGTAACTTTTACACACGTTGTCCGTTTTAGGCCCATAAGTACTTTTTGGAAATGTAGCGACCGTTCTGGATTGAACTCACAACTTCGTCGTGATGTATGAGGTATTTTGGCCAGTTTTCGAAAGAATGAACACTTACATATTTGGAATGCTTGGATTGTCGGCGTTCGAAGAATTGAGCGTAAGTTTTGCACACGGTGTCCGTTTTGGGCCCATAAGTACTTTTTGGAAATGTAGCGACCGTTTCGGATTGAATTCACAACTTCGTCGTGACGTATGAGGGATTTTGACCATTTTTCGAAAGAATGAGCACTTGCATATTTGGAACGCTTGCATTGTCGGCGTTCGAAGAATTGAGCGTAACTTTTGCACACGTTGTCCGTTTTGGGCCCATAAGTACTTTTTGGAAATGTAGCGACCGTTTTGGATTGAACTCACAACTTCATCGTGACGTAAGAAAGATTTGGACCATTTTTCAAAAGAATGAGCATTTGCATATTTGGAACGCTTGGAGAGCCAGCGTAAGAAGAATTGAGCGTAACTTTTGCACACGTTGTCCGTTTTGGGCCCATAAGTACTTTTTGGAAATGTAGCGACGGTTTTGGATTGAACTCACCACTTCGTCGTGACGTATGAGGGATTTCGGCCAGTTTTTGAGAGAATGAGCACTTGCGTATTTGGAGCGCTTGGATTGTCGGCGTTCGAAGAATTCAGCGTAACTTTTGCACACGGTGTCCGTTTTGGGACCATAAGTACTTTTTGGAAATGTAGCGACCGTTTTGGATTGAACTCACAACTTCGTCGTGACGTATGAGGGATTTCGGCCATTTTTGGAAAGGATGAGCACTTGCATATTTCGAATGCTTGGAGAGTCGACATAAGAAGAATTGAGCGTAACTTTTGCACACGTTGTCCGTTTTAGGCCCATAAGTACTTTTTGGAAATGTAGCGACCGTTTTGGATTGAACTCACAACTTCGTCGTGACGTATGAGGGATTTCGACCATTTTTCGAAAGAATGAGCACTTGCATATTTGGAATGCTTGGAGAGTCAGCATAAGAAGAATTGAGCGTAACTTTTGCACACGTTGTCCGTTTTGGGCCCATAAGTACTTTTTGGAAATATAGGGTCCGTTTTGGATTGAACTCACCACTTCATCGTGACGTATGAGGGACTTCAGCTATTTTTTGAATGAATGAACACTTGCATATTTGGAATGCTTGCATTGTCGGCGTTCGAAGAATTGAGCGTAACTTTTGCACACGTTGTCCGTTTTGGGCCCATAAGTACTTTTTTGAAATGTAGCGGCCATTTTGGATTGAACTCACAACTTCGTCGGGACGTATGAGGGATTTCAGCCATTTTTCGAAAGAATGAGCACTTTCATATTTGGAACGCTTGGAGAGTCAGCGCAGGAAGAATTTAGCGTAACTTTTGCACACGTTGTCCGCTTTGGGCCCATAAGTACTTTTTGGAAATGTAGCGATCGTTTTGGATTGAACTCACCACTTCGTCGTGACGTAAGAAGGATTTGGGCCATTTTTCGAAAGAATGAGCACTTGCATATTTGGAACGCTTGGAGAGCCGGCGTAAGAAGAATTAAGCGTAACTTTTGCACACGTTGTCCGTTTTGGGCCCATAAGTAATTTTTGGAAATGTAGCGACCATTTTGGATTGAACTCACCACTTCATCGTGACATATGAGGGATTTCGGCCAGTTTTCGAAAGAATGAGCACTTACATAATTGGAAAGCTTGGATTGTCGGCGTTCGAAGAATTGAGCGTAACTTTTGCACACGGTGTCCGTTTTGGGCCCATAAGTACTTTTTGGAAATGTAGCGACCGTTTTGGATTGAACTCACCACTTCGTCGTGACGTATGAGGGATTTTGACCATTTTTCGAAAGAATGAGCACTTGCATATTTGGAACGCTTGCATTGTCGACGTTTGAAGAATTGAGCGTTCCTTTTGCACACGTTGTCCGTTTTGGGCCCATAAGTACTTTTTGGAAATGTAGCGACCGTTTTGGATTGAACTCATAACTTCTTCGTCGTGACGTAAGAAAGATTTGGGCCATTTTTCGAAAGAATGAGCACTTGCATATTTGGAACGCTTGGCGAGCCAGCGTAAGAAGAATTGAGCGTAACTTTTGCACACGTTGTCCGTTTTGGGCCCATAAGTAATTTTTGGAAATGTAGCGACCGTTTTGGATTGAACTCACCACTTCGTCTTGACGTATGAGGGATTTCGGCCAGTTTTCGAAAGAATGAGCACTTACATATTTGGAATGCTTGGATTGTCGGCGTTCGAAGAATTGAGCGTAACTTTTGCACACGGTGTCCGTTTTTGGCCCATAAGTACTTTTTGGAGACGTAGCGACCATTTTGGATTGAACTCACAACTTCGTCGTGACGTATGAGGGATTTTGACCATTTTTCGAAAGAATGAGCACTTGCGTATTTGGAACGCTTACATTGTCGGCGTTCGAAGAATTGAGCGTAACTTTTGCACACGTTGTCCGTTTTGGGCCCATAAGTACTTTTTTGAAATGTAGCGGCCGTTTTGGATTGAACTCACCACTTCGTCGTGACATATGAGGGATTTCGGCCATTTTTCGATAGAATGAGCACTTGCATATTTGGAATGCTGGGAGAGTCGGCGTAAGAAGAATTGAGCGTAACTTTTGAACACGCTGTCCGTTTTGGGCCCATAAGTACTTTTTGGAAATGTAGCGACCGTTTTGGATTGAACTAACAACTTCGTCGTAACGTATGAAGGATTTTGGCCATTTTTCGATAGAATGAGCACTTGCATATTTTGAATGCTTGGAGAGTCGGCGAAAGAAGAATTGAGCGTAACTTTTGCACACGTTGTCCGTTTTGGGCCCATAAGTACTTTTTGAAAATATAGCGTCAGTTTTGGATTGAACTCACAACTTCGTCGTGACGTATGAGGGATTACGGCCATTTTTCGAAAGGATGAGCACTTGCATATTTTGAACGCTTGGAGAGTCGACGTAAGAAGAATTCAGCGTAACTTTTGCACACGTTGTCCGTTTTAGGCCCATAAGTACTTTTTGGAAATGTAGCGACCCTTTTGGATTGAACTCACAACTTCGTCGTGACGTATGAGGGATTTCGGCCATTTTTCGAAAGAACGAGCACTTGCATATTTGGAACGCTTGGAGAGTCGGCGTAAGAAGAATTGAGCGTAACTTTTGCACACGGTGTCCGTTTTGGGCCCATAAGTACTTTTTGGAAATATAGCGTCCGTTTTGGATTGAACTCACCACTTCATCGTGACGTATGAGGGACTTCAGCTATTTTTTGAATGAATGAGCACTTGTGTATTTGGAATGCTTGCATTGTCGGCGTTCGAAGAATTGAGCGTAACTTTTGCACACATTGTCCATTTTGGGCCCATAAGTACTTTTTTGAAATGTAGCGGCCATTTTGGATTGAACTCACAACTTCATCGAGACGTATGAGGGATTTCAGCCATTTTTCGAAAGAATGAGCACTTGCATATTTGGAACGCTTGGAGAGTCAGCGCAGGAAGAATTGAGCGTAACTTTTGCACACGTTGTCCGCTTTGGGCCCATAAGTACTTTTTGGAAATGTAGCGACCGTTTTGGATAGAACTCACCACTTCGTCGTGACGTAAGAAGGATTTGGGCCATTTTTCGAAAGATTGAGCACTTGAATATTTGGAACGCTTGGAGAGCCGGCGTAAGAAGAATTGAGAGTAACTTTTGCACACGTTGTCCGTTTTGGGCCCATAAGTAATTTTTGGAAATGTAGCGACCGTTTTGGATTAAACTCACCACTTCGTCGTGACGTATGAGGGATTTCGGACAGTTTTCGAAAGAATGAGCACTTACATATTTGGAATGCTTGGATTGTCGGCGTTCGAAGAATTGAGCGTAACTTTTGCACACGGTGTCCGTTTTGGGCCCATAAGTACTTTTTGGAAATGTAGCGACCGTTTTGGATTGAACTCACAACTTCGTCGTGACGTATGAGGGATTTTGACCATTTTTTGAAAGAATGAGCACTTACATATTTGGAACGCTTGCATTGTCAACGTTCGAAGAATTGAGCGTAACTTTTGCACACGTTGTCCTTTTTGGGCCCATAAGTACTTTTTTGAAATGTAGCGGCCATTTTGGATTGAACTCACAACTTCGTCGTGACGTATGAGGGATTTTGGCCATTTTTCGAATGAATGAGCACTTGCATATTTGGAATGCTGGGGGAGTCGGCGTAAGAAGAGGAATGAGCGTAACTTTTGGACACGTTGTCCGTTTTTGGCCCATAAGTACTTTTTGGAAATGTAGCGACCGTTGTGGATTGAACTCACCACTTCGTCGTGACGTACGAGGGATTTCGGCCATTTTTCGAATGAATGAGCGCTTGCATATTTGGAACGCTTGGATTGTCGGCGTACGAAGAATTGAGCATAACTTTTGCACACGGTGTCCGTTTTGGGCCCATAAGTACTTTTTGGAAATGTAGCGACCGTTGTGGATTGAACTCACCACTTCGTCGTGACGTACGAGGGATTTCGGCCATTTTTCGAATGAATGAGCGCTTGCATATTTGGAACGCTTGGATTGTCGGCGTACGAAGAATTGAGCATAACTTTTGCACACGGTGTCCGTTTTGGGCCCATAAGTACTTTTTGGAAATGTAGCGACCGTTGTGGATTGAACTCACCACTTCGTCGTGACGTATGAGCGATTTTGACCATTTTTTGAAAGAATGAGCACTTACATATTTGGAACGCTTGCATTGTCGACGTTCGAAGAATTGAGCGTAACTTTTGCACACGTTGTCCGTTTTGGGCCCATAAGTACTTTTTGGAAATGTAGCGACCTATTTGGATTGAACTCACCACTTCGTCGTGACGTATGAGGGATTTTGACCATTTTTTGAAAGAATGAGCACTTGCATATTTGGAACGCTTGCATTGTCGACGTTCGAAGAATTGAGCGTAACTTTTGCACACGTTGTCCGTTTTGGGCCCATAAGTACTTTTTGGAAATGTAGCGACCGTTTTGGATTGAACTCACAACTTCGTCTTGACGTAAGAAAGATTTGGGCCATTTTTCGAAAGAATGAACACTTGCATATTTGGAACGCTTGGCGATCCAGCGTAAGAAGAATTGAGCGTAACTTTTGCACGCGTTGTCCGTTTTGGGCCCATAATTAATTTTTGGAAATGTAGCGACCGTTTTGGATTGAACTCACCACTTCGTCTTGACGTATGAGAGATTTCGGCCAGTTTTCGAAAGAATGAGCACTTACATATTTGGAATGCTTGGATTGTCGGCGTTCGAAGAATTGAGCGTAACTTTTGCACACGGTGTCCGTTTTTGGCCCATAAGAACTTTTTGGAAACGTGGCGACCGTTTTGGATTGAACTCGCAACTTCGTCGTGACGTATGAGGGATTTTGACCATTTTTCGAAAGAATGAGCACTTACGTATTTGGAACGCTTGCATTGTCGGCGTTCGAAGAATTGAGCGTAACTTTTGCACACGTTTTCCGTTTTGGGCCCATAAGTACTTTTTTGAAATGTAGCGGCCGTTTTGGATTGAACTCACCACTTCGTCGTGACGTATGAGGGATTTCGGCCATTTTTCGAAAGAATGAGCACTTGCATATTTGGAACGCTTGCATTGTCGGCGTTCGAAGAATCGAGCGTAACTTTTGCACACGTTGTCCGTTTTGGGCCCATAAGTACTTTTTGGAAATGTAGCGACCGTTTTGGATTGAACTCACAACTTCGTCGTAACGTATGAAGGATTTTGGCCATTTTTCGATAGAATGAGCACTTGCATATTTGGAATGCTTGGAGAGTCGGCGAAAGAAGAATTGAGCGTAACATTTGCACACGTTGTCCGTTTTGGGCCCGTAAGTACTTTTTGGAAATATAGCGTCAGTTTTGGATTGAACTCACAACTTCGTCGTGACGTATGAGGGATTACGGCCATTTTT
>NW_019265931.1:8494-8781 GCF_002742605.1 Olea europaea var. sylvestris | reverse complement strand
TTATAGATAATTTTGATCATTTAAGTCTAGAAAGTATAGATGATGAATATCAAATCTTAATGAATACTGGAGGAGGACCTAATTCCGTAGGAACCTCTAAACAATAATCAATATATCCAGATGAAAGCTATGCTCCAATGTATAACAAACCATATAAGCAATTTTATGATAAAGTAAGAGATAAACAACCATCTAAAGGAAATAGATATAGTAATAGATTTGAATTAAATAATAATTATGATAAACCTGTTAATCATGGAGGAACAAAATTAGACTTAGATTGTAAA
>NW_019265931.1:7829-8063 GCF_002742605.1 Olea europaea var. sylvestris | reverse complement strand
ACTCAATTTTATAGTAATGAAAATCAAGAAGTATATCAAGATATGTATTATAATAAATTACCAGGATCATGGGGAATATATTTAAAATAGAATTTGAAAAATATATTAGAGAAAATATAGGAATACCTAGAACACTAGGATCAAGAGTAAAATTTTTATTCGAAAGACTTGCATATATATGTCAACAAAGACAATTACTGAAAAAATCAGGAAAATTAACAAGAATATGTTGTG
>NW_019265931.1:0-7756 GCF_002742605.1 Olea europaea var. sylvestris | reverse complement strand
CGAGTCCAATTTCGCAGGCCGTTTTCGATCAACCTAACAAATTTAAGCCCATTCCGACACCGTCACGAAAAATGACAAAATAGCCACTGGTACGGTTTTGATTTGTTAATTTTCTGCCCAACGCTTCTTCAACCTGACATAATTAATAAGGAAATTAATTATTTGGAGGCCCAAACGAAGGAATTTGGCTATGATCCTGTTATCCCAGGTCTGTGCCCGAAGTCCAATTTCGCGAGCCGTTTCCAATCAACCTGCCAATTTTCAGCCCAGTCCAACACCGTCGCACCAGATGACAAAATTGCCTTTGGTACAGTTTATCTTTGTTAATTTTCTGTGCAACACTTCTTCAACCTGACATATTTAATAAGGAAATTAATTATTCAAAGGCCCAAATGAAGGAATTTGGCTAAAATCCCGTGATCTTGGGACTGTGCCCCGAGTCCAATTCAGCAGGCTGTTTCCAATCAACCTGCCAAATTTCGGCCCATTCCGACACAGTCGCGCCATATGATAAAATTGCCCCTGGTGCGATTTTTTTTTGTTCATTTTCTGTCCAGCACTTCTTCAACTTGACATAATTAATAAGGAAATTAATTATTCGGAGGCCCAAATGAAGGAATTTGGCTAAAATTCCGTGATCCCAAGTCTATGCCCTGACTCCAATTTCGCGGGCCATTCCCAATCAAGCTGCCAAATTTCGGCCCATTCCGACACCGTCGCGACACTTGACAAAATTGCCCACGGTGCAATTTTGCTTTGTTAATTTTCTGTTCATCACTTCTTCAACCTGACATAGATAATAAGGAAATAAATTGTTCGGAGGCCCAAACGAAGGAACTTGGATAAAATCCCATTATCCCGGGTCTGTGCCCCTAGTCTAATTTCCCGAGCCATTTCCAATCAACATGCCAAATTTTAGCCGATTCCGACATCGTCGCGAAAAATGAGAAAATAGCCCACGGTACGATTTTGATTCGCTAATTTTCTGTCCAACACTTCTTCAACGTTACATAATTAATAAGGAAATTAATTATTCGGAGGCCCAAAAGAACGATTTCGGCTAAAATCCGATTATCCCGAGTCTGTGCCCCGAGTCCAATTTCGCTTGCCGTTTCCAATCAAGCTGCTAAATTTTGGCCCATTCCGAAACCGTCGCACCAGATGACAAAATTACCCCTGGTACGGTTTATCTTTGTTAATTTTCTGTACAACACTTCTTCAACCTAACATAATTAAAATTAATTATTCGGAGGCCCAAACGAAGGAATTTGGCTAAAATCTCGTGACCCCGGGTCTGTGCCCCTAGTCCAATTTTGCGAGCTGTTTCCAATAACCCTGTAAATTTCGGCCCGTTTTGACACAGTTGTGCCAAATGACAAAATTGTCCCTGGTGCGGTTTTTCTTTGTTCATTTTCTGTCTAGCACTTCTTCAGCCTAATATAATTAATAAGAAAATTAATTATTTGGAGGCCCAAACGAAGGAATTTAGCTAAAATCTCGTGATCCCGGGTCTATGCTTTGAGTCCAATTTCATGGGTCGTTTCCAATCAACCAGCCAAATTTCAGCCCATTCCGACACCGTTGCGCTAAATGACAAAATTGCCCCTGGTGCGGTTTATCTTTGTTAATTTTCTGTCCAACACTTCTTCAATCTAACATAATTAATAAGGAAATTAATTATTCGGAGGCCCAAACGAAGGAATTTGGCTAAAATCTCGTGATCCCGGGTCTGTACCCGAGTCCAATTTCGCAGGCCGTTTCCAATCAACCTCCAAATTTCGGCCCATTCTGATACCGTCACGCAAATGACGAAATTGCCCCCGGGTGCGGTTTATCTTTGTTAATTTTTAGTCCAACACTTCTTCAACCTGACATAATTAATAAGAAAATTAATTATTCGGAGGCCCAAACGAAGGAATTTGGCTAAAATCTCGTGATCCCGAGTCTGTGCCCGAGTCCAATTTCGCAGGCCGTTTCCAATCAACCTGCTAAATTTCGGCCCATTCTGATACCGTCACGTAAATGACGAAATTGCCCCCGGGTGCGGTTTATCTTTGTTAATTTTTAGTCCAACACTTCTTCAACCTGATATAATTAATAAGAAAATTAATTAGTCTGAGGCCCAAACGAAGGAATTTGGCTAAAATCTCGTGATCCTGGGTCTGTGCCCTGAGTCCAATTTCACAAGCCATTTCCAATCAACCCGCCAAACTTCGGCCCATTCCGATAACGTCACGCAAATGACGAAATTGCCTCCGGTGCGGTTTATCTTTGTTAATTTTCTGTCCAACACTTCTTCCACCTGACATAATTAATAAGGAAATTAATTATTCGGAGGCCCAAATGAAGGAATTTTGCTAAAATCTTATGATCCAGGGTCTGTGCCTCAAGTCCAATTTCGCAGGCCGTTTCCAATCAACCTGCTAATTTTTGGCCCATTCCTATACCGTCACGAAAATGATGAAATTGCCACCGTGTGGTTTATCTTCGTTAATTTTTAGTCCAACACTTCTTCAACCTGACATAATTAACAAGGAAATTAATTATTCTGACGCCCAAACGAAGGAATTTGGCTAAAATTTCGTGATCCCGGGTCCAATTTCCCGAGCCGTTTCCAATCTACCTCCAAATTTCGGCCCATTCCGACACCATCGCGCCAAATGACCAAATTTTTCCTGGTGCGGTTTATCTCTTTCAATTTTCTGTCCAACACTTCTTCTACCTGACATAATTAATAAGGAAATTAACTACTCAGAGGCCCAAACGAAGGAATTTGGCTAAAATCCCGTGATCCAGGGTCTTTGCCCCGAGTCCAGGTTCGCGGGCTGTTTCTAATCAACTTGACAAATTTCGGCCCATTCCGACAACGTCGCGAAAAATGACAAAATTGCCCCTGGTGCAGTTTTGTTTGGTTAATTTTCTGTCCACCACTTCTTCAACCTGACATAGTTAATAGGGAAATTAATTACTCAAAGGCCCAAACGAAGGAATTTGGCTAAAATCCCATGATCCCGAGTCTGTGCCCAAAGTCCAATTTCGCGGGCCGTCTCCAACAACATGCCAAATTTTGGCCCATTCCGACACCGTCGCGAAAAATGACAAAATAGCCCTTGGTATAGTGTCACTTTGTTAATTTTTTGTCCAACACATCTTCAACCTGACATAATTAATAAGGAAATTAATTATTTGGGGGCCCAAGCAAATGAATTTGGCTAAGATCCCGTGATCCCGGGTTTGTGCCCCGAGTCCAATTTCGTGGGCCGTTTCCAATCAACTCACCAAATTTTGGCCCATTCCGACACCGTCGCGAAAATGACAAAATTGCTCCTGGTACGTTTGCGCTTTGTTAATTTTCAGTCCAGCACTTGTTCAACTTGACATAATTAATAAGGAAATTAATTATTTGGGGGCCCAAGCAAATGAATTTGGCTAAGATCCCGTGATCCCGGGTTTGTGCCCCGAGTCCAATTTCGCGGGCCGTTTCCAATCAACCTACCAAATTTCGGCCCATTCCAACCCGTCGTGACAAATGACAAAATTGCTCCTGGTACGTTTGCGCTTTGTTAATTTTCAGTCCAGCACTTGTTCAACTTGACATAATTAACAAGGAAATTAATTATTCGGAGGCCCGAACGAAGGAATTTGGCTAAAATCTCATGATCCCGGGTCTGTGCCCCGAGTCCAATTTCGCTGGCCGTTCCAATTAACTTGCCAAATTTCGATCCATTCTGACACTGTCGCGCTAAAAGACAAAATTGCCCCAAGTGCGGTTTTCTTTGTTAATTTTCTGTCCAACACTTCTTCAACTAGACGTAATTAATAAGGAAATTAATTATTCGGAGGCTCAAACGAAGGAATTTGACTAAAATCCCGCCATCCCGGGTCTGTACCCCGAGTCCAATTTCACGGGCCATTTCAAATCAACATGCCAAATTTAGGCCCATTCCGACACCGTTGCGAAAAATGACAAAATAGCCACAGGTACGATTTTGATTTGTTAATGTTCTGTCCAACAATTCTTCAACCAGACATAATTAGTAAGGAAATTAATTATTTGGAGGCCCAAACGAAGGAATTTGGCTAAGATCCAGTTATCCCGGGTCTGTGCCTCGAGTCCCATTTCGCAGGCCGTTTCCAATCAACCTACCAAATTTTGGCCCATTCCGACATCGTCGCGCCAGATGACAAAATTGCCTCTGGTGCGGTTTATCTTTGTTAATTTTCTGTCCAACACTTCTTCAACCTGACATAATTAATCAGGAAATTAATTATTCGGAGGCCCAAACGAAGGAATTTGGCTAAAATCTCGCGATCCCGAGTCTGTGCCCCGAGTCCAATTTTGCGGACTGTTTCCAATCAACCTGCCAAATTTCGGCCCATTTCGACACAATCGTGCCAAACGACAAAATTGTCACTGGTACGATTTTTCTTTGTTCATTTTCTGTCCAGTACTTCTTCAATTGATATAATTAATAAGGAAATTAATTATTCGGAGGGCCAAACGATGGAATTTAGCTAAATTCCATGATCCTGGGTCTGTGCCTCGAGTCCAATTTCGCGGGTCGTTTCCAATCAACCTGCCAAATTTCGGCCCATTCTGACACCATTGTGCAAAATGACAAAATTGCCCCTGGTGCGGTTTATCTTTGTTAATTTTCTGTCCAACACTTCTTCAACCTGACATAATTAATCAGGAAATTAATTATTCGGAGGCCTAAATGAAGGAATTTGGATAAAATCTCGTGATCCCAGATCGGTGCCCCGAGTCCAATTTCGCAGGCCATTTCGAATCAACCTGCAAAATTTCAGTCCATTCCGAAACTGTCACGTAAATGACGAAATTGCCCCCTGTGCAGTTTATCTTTGTTAATTTTCTGTCAAACACTTTTTCAACCTGACATAATTAATGAGGAAATTAATTATTCGGAGGCCCAAACGAAGGAATTTGGTTAAAATCTCGTGATCCAAGGTCTGTGCCCCGCGTCCAAGTTCTCGGGCCATTTCCAATCAACCTGCCAAATTTCGGCCCATTCCGATACCGTCACGCAAATGACGAAATTGCCCCCGGTGCGGTTTATCTTTGTTAATTTTCTGTCCAACACTCCTTCAACCTGACATAATTAATAAGGAAATTAATTATTCGGAGGCCCAAATGAAGGAATTTGGCCAAAATCCAGTGATCCCGTGTTCGTGCCCCGGGTCCAATTTCGCAGGCCGTTTCCAATCAACCTCCAAATTTTGCCCCATTTCGACACTGTCGCACCAAATGACAAAGTTGTCCCTGGTGTGGTTTATCTCTGTTAATTTTCTGTCCAACACTTCTTCAACCTGACATAATTAATAAGGAAATTAATTATTCGGAGGCCCAAACGAAGGAATTTGGCTAAAATCCCGTGATCCAAGGTCTGTACCCCGAGTCCAGTTTCGTGGGCCGTTTCTAATCAACTTGTCAAATTTCGACCCATTTCGACACCGTTGCGAAAAATGACAAAATTGCCCATGGTGCAATTTTTCTTTGTTAATTTTCTGTCCAACACTTCTTCAACCTGACATAATTAATAAGGAAATTAGTTATTCGGAGGCCCAAATGAAGGATTTGGCTAAAATCCCATTATCTCGGCCCTACTCCAATTTTTTGGGCCATTTCCAATCAACATGCCAAATTTTGGCCCATTCCGACACCATCGCGAAAAATG
Source organism: Olea europaea var. sylvestris (assembly GCF_002742605.1). Taxonomy (NCBI): domain Eukaryota; kingdom Viridiplantae; phylum Streptophyta; class Magnoliopsida; order Lamiales; family Oleaceae; genus Olea; species Olea europaea. The sequence continues at coordinate 2,060 of NW_019265931.1, read as the reverse complement.
AGAAAATAGCCCCTAATACGGTTTTGATTTGTTAATTTTCTATCCAACACTTCTTTAATCAAACATAATTAATAAGGAAATCAATTATTCGGAGGCCCAAACGAAGGAATTTGGCTAAAATCTCGAGATCCCGAGTCTGTGACCCGGGTCCAATTTTGCGGGCCGTTTCCAATCAACCTCCAAATTTCACCCCATTCCGACACCGTCGCTCCAAAGGGCATAATTGTCCCTGGTGTAGTTTATCTCTATTAATTTTCTGTCCAACACTTCTTCAACCTGACATAAATTAATTATTCGGAGGCCCAAACGAAGGAATTTGGCTAAAATCCCGTGATGTAGGGTCTGTGCCCCGAGTCCAGTTTCGCGGGCCATTTCTAATCAACTTGCCAAATTTCGGCCCATTCCGACACTGTCGCGAAAAATGATAAAATTACCCATGGTGCGGTTTTGTTTCGTTAATTCTCTGTCCAGCACTTCTTCAACCTGACATAGTTAATAAGGAAATTAATTACTCGGAGGCCCAAACGAAGGAATTTGGCTAAAATCCCGTGATCCCGGGTCAGAGCCTCGAGTCCAATTTCGCAGGCCGTTTCCATCAACATGCCAAATTTTTGCCCATTCCGACACCGTCTCGAAAAATGACAAAATAGCCCTTGGTACGGTTTCGCTTTGTTAATTTTTTGTCCAACAGTTCTTCAACCTGACATAATTAACAAGGAAATTAAATATTCGGAGGCCCAAACGAAGGAATTTGGCTAAAATCCCGTGATCCCGGGTCTGTGCCCCGAGTCCAATGTCATGGGCGGTTTCCAATCACCCCGCTAAATTTCAGCCCAGTCCGGCACAGTCTCGCCAAATGACGAAATTGCCCCTGGTGCGACTTTTCGTTGTTCATTTTCTGTGCAGCACTTCTTCAACCTGACATAATTAATAAGGAAATTAATTATTCGGAGGCCCAAACGAAGGAATTTGGCTAAAATCCTGTGATCCCGGGTCTGTGCCCTGACTCCAATTTCGCTGGCCGTTCCCAATCAAGCTACCAAATTTCGGCCCATTCTGACAGCATCGTGACAAATGACAAAATTGCCCACGGTGTAATTTTGCTTTGTTAATTTTCTGTCGTACACTTCTTCAACCTGACATAATTAATAAGGAAATTAGTTATTCAGAGGCCCAAACGAAGGATTTGGCCAAAATTCCATTATCCCGGGTCTGTGCCCCTAGTCCAATTTTCCGGGCCATTTCCAATCAACATGCCAAATTTTGGCCCATTCCGACACCGTCGCGAAAAATGAGAAAATAGCCCCTGGTACGGTTTTGATTTGTTAATTTTCTATCCAACACTTCCTCAACCTAACATAATTAATAAGGAAATTAATTATATGGAGGCCCAAACGAAGGAATTTGGCTTAAATCTCGTGATCCCAAGTCTGTGCCCCGAGTGCAATTTCGCAGGCCGTTTCCAATCAACCTGCCAAATTTCGGCCCATTCCGATATCATCACGTAAATGACGAAATTGCCCCCTGTGCAGTTTATCTTTGTTAATTTTCTGTCCAACACTTCTTCAACCTGACATAATTAATAAGGAAATTAATTATTCTGAGGCCCAAATGAAGGAATTTGGCTAAAATCCCATGATCTCGGGTCTGTGCCCCGGGTCCAATTTCGCGGGCCGTTTCCAATCAACCTCCAAATTTTGCCCCATTCCGACACCGTCGCTCCAAAGGACAAAATTGTCCCTGGTGCGGTTTATCTCTATTAATTTTCTATCTAACACTTCTTCAACCTGACAAAATTGATAAGGAAATTAATTATTCGGAGGCCCAAACGAAGGAATTTGGCTAAAATCCCGTGATCCAGGGTCTGCGCCCCGAGTCCAATTTCGCGGGCTGTTTCTAATCAACTTCCCAAATTTCAGCCCATTCCGACACCGTCGCGAAAAATGAGAAAATTGCCCCTGGTGCGGTTTTGTTTCGTTAATTTTCTGTCCAGCACTTCTTCAACCTGACATAGTTAATAGGGAAATTAATTACTTGGAGGCCCAAACGAAAGAATTTGG
>NW_019265930.1:723-8789 GCF_002742605.1 Olea europaea var. sylvestris | reverse complement strand
CGCGACTGTGTCGACATTGGCTGAAATTTGACAGGTTGATCCGAAACAAAAATCACGCCGGGGGCAATTTCGTCATTTTTCACAACTGAGTCGGAATTTGCTAAAATTTGACAGGTTGATCGGAAACAAAAACCGCGCCGGGGGCAATTTCGTCATTTTCGCGACTGTGTCGGAATTGGCTAAAATTTGACGGAATGATCGGGAACAAAAACCACGGCGGGGGCAATTCCGTCATTTTTCGCGACTGTGTCGGAATTGGCCAAAATTTGACAGGCTGATCGGAAACAAAAAACGCGCCTGGGGCAATTTCGTCATTTTTCGCGACTGTGTCGGAATTGGCTAAAATTTGACAGGTTGATCGGAAACAAAAATGACGCAAGGGGCAATTTCGTCATTTTTCGCGACTGTGTCGGAATTGGCTAAAATTTGACAGGTTGATCGGAAACAAAAATGACGCAAGGGGCAATTTCGTCATTTTTCGCGACTGTGTCGGAATTCGCTAAAATTTGACAGGTTGATCGGGAACAAAAACCGCGCCGGGGGCAATTTCGTCATTTTTCGCGACTGTGTCGGAATTCGCTAAAATTTGACAGGTTGATCGGGAACAAAAATCGTACCGGGGGCAATTTCGTCATTTTTCGCGAATATGTCGGAATCGGCTAAAATTTGACAGGTTGATCGGGAACAAAAACCGCGCCGGGTGCAATTTCGTCATTTTTCGCGACTGTGTCGGAATTGGCTAAAATTTGACAGGTTGATCGGTAAAAAAAACCGCGCCGTAACAAAAACCGCGCCGGGGCAATTTCGTCATTTTTCGCGACTGTGTCGGAATTGGCTACAATTTGACTAGTTGATCGGGAACAAAAACAGCGCCGGGGGCAATTTCATCATTTTTCGCGACTGCGTTGGAATTGGTTAAAATTTGACAGGTTGATCGGGAACAAAAACCGCGCCAGGGGCAATTTCGTCATTTTTCTCGACTGTGTCGGAATTGGCTAAAATTTGACTGGTCGATCGGGAACAAAAGCTGCGCCGGAGGCGATTTCGTCATTTTTCGCGACTGTGTCGGAATTGGCTAAAATTTGACAGGTTGATCGGGAACAAAAATCGCATCGGGGGCCGTTTCGTCATTTTTCGCGACTGTGTCGGAATTGGCTAAAATTTGACATGTTGATCGGGAATAAAAGCCGCGCCTGGGGCAATTTCATCATTTTTCGCGACTGTGTCGGAATTGGCCAAAATTTAACAAGTTGATCGGGAACAAAAACCGCGCCGGGGGCAATCTCGTCATTTTTCGCTACTGTGTCGGAATTGGCCAAAATTTGACAGGTTGAACGGAAACAAAAATCGCGCTGGGGGCAATTTCGTCATTTTTCGCGACTGTGTCGGAATTGGCTAAAATTTACTGGTTGATCGTGAACAAACACCACGCCGGGGGCAATTTCGTCATTTTTCGCGACTGTGTTGGAATTGGCTATAGTTTGACTGGTTGATCATGAACAAAAATAGCGCCGGGGGCAATTTCGTCATTTTTCGGGACTGTGTCGAAATTGGCTGAAATTTTACAGGTTGATCGGAAACAAAAATCGCGCCTGGGGTAATTTCGTCATTTTTCGCGACTGTGTCAAAATTGGCTAAAATTTGACAGGTTGATCGGGAACAAAAATCGCGCCGAGGGAAATTTCGTCATTTTTCGCGACTGTGTCGGAATTGGCCAAAATTTGACAGGTTGATATGAAACAAAAAACGCGCCTTGGGCAATTTCGTCATTTTTCACGACTGTGTCGGAATTGGCTAAAATTTGACCGGTTTATCGGAAACAAAGACCGCGCCGGGGCCAATTTCGTCATTTTTCTCGACTGTGTCGTAATTAGCTAAAATTTGACAAGTTGACTGGAAACAAAAACCGCCCTGGGGGCAATTTCGTCATTTTTCGCGACTGTGTCGGAATTGGCTACAATTTGACTAGTTGATCGAGAACAAAAACAGCGTCGAGGACAATTTCGTCATTTTCCTCGACTGTGTCAGAATTAGCTAAAATTTGACAGGTTGATCGAAAACAAAAATCGTGCCGGGGGCAATTTCGTCATTTTTCGCGACTGCGTCGGAATTGGCTCAAATTTGACAGGTTCATCGTGAACAAAAACCGCGCCAGGGGCAATTTCGTCGTTTTACTCGACTCTGTCGGAATTGGCTAAAATTTGACTGGTTGATCGGGAACAAAAGCCGCGCTGTGGGGTAATTTCGTCATTTTTCGCGACTGTGTCGGAATTGGCTAAAATTTGACTGGTTGATCGGGAACAAAACCCGCGTCGAGGGCGAGTTCGTCATTTTTCGCGACTGTGTCGGAATTGGCTAAAATTTGACAGGTTCATCGGGAACAAAAACCTCGCCGGGGGCAATTTCGTCATTTTTCGCTACTGTGTCGGAATTGGCCAAAATTTGACAGGCTGATCAGAAACAAAAACCGCGTTGGGGGCAATTTCGTCATTTTTCGCGATTGTGTCGGAATTGGCAACAATTTGACTAGTTTATCGGGAAGAAAAACAGCGCCGGGGGTAATTTCGTCATTTTTCGCGACTGTGTCGGAATTGGCCTAAATTAGACAGGCTGATCGGAAACAAAAACCGCGCTGGGGGCAATTTCGTCATTTTTTGCGACTGTGTCGGAATTGGCAAAAATTTGACTGGTTGATCGGGAACAAAAACCGCGCCGGGGGTAACTTCGTCATTTTTCGCGACTGTGTTGGAATTTGCTACAATTTGACTGGTTGATCTGGAACAAAAACAGCGCCGGGGGCAATTTCGTCATTTTTCGCGACTGTGTCGTAATTGGCTGAAATTTGACAGGTTGATCGGAAACAAAAATCGCGCCGGGGGCAATTTCGTCATTTTCCACGACTGTGTCGGAATTGGCCACAATTTGAAAGGTTGATCGGGATTAAAAATCGCGTCGGGGTCAATTTCGTCATTTTTTACGACAGTGTCGGAATTTGTTAAAATTAGACAGGTTGATCGGGAACAAAAATCACGTCGGGGGCAATTTCGTCATTCTTCTCGACTGTGTCGGAATTGGCCAAAATTTTACCGGTTGATCGGAAACAAAAGCCGCGCCGGGGGCGATTTCGTCATTTTTCGCGACTGTGTCGGAATTGGCCAAAATTTGACAGGTTCATCGGGAACAAAAACAGCGCCGGGGGCAATTTCGTCATTTTTCGCTACTGTGTCGGAATTGGCCAAAATTTGACAGGCTGATCGGAAACAAACACCGCGCTGGGGACAATTTCGTCATTTTTCGCGTTTGGGTAGGAATTGGCAACAATTTGACTAGTTGATCGGAAACAAAAACAGCGCCGGGGGCAATTTCGTCATTTTTCGCGACTGTGTCGGAATTGGCCTAAATTTGACAGGTTGATCGGAAACAAAAATCGCGCCGGTGTCGAAATGGGCTAAAATTTGACAGGTTGATCGGACACAAAAATCGCGTCGGGGCAATTTCGTCATTTGACTAGTTGATCGGAAACAAAAACCGCGCCGGGGGCAATTTCCTCATTTTTCGCGACTGTGTCGGAATTGGCCTAAATTTGACAGGTTGATCGGGAACAAAAATCGCGCCGGGGGCAATTTCGTCATTTTTCGCGACTGTGTTGGAATTGGCTACAATATGACTGGTTGATCTGGAACAAAAACAGCGCCGGGGGCAATTTCGTCATTTTTCGCGACTGTGTCGGAATTGGATGAAATTTGACAGGTTGATCGGAAACAAAAATCGCGCCGGGGGCAATTTCGTAATTTTTCGAGACAGTGTCGGAATTGGCCATAATTTGAAAGGTTGATCGGGAATAAAAACCGCGCCGGGCTCAATTTCGTCATTTTTTGCGACTGTGTCGGAATTGGCTAAAATTTGACAGGTTGATCGGGAACAAAAGCCGCGTCGGGGGCAATTTCGTCATTTTTTGCGACTGTGTCGGAATTTGTTAAAATTTGACAGGTTGATCGGGAACAAAAATCGCGTCGGGGGCAATTTCGTCATTCTTCTCGACTGTGTCGGAATTGGCCAAAATTTTACAGGTTGATCGGAAACAAAAACCGCACCGGGGGCAATTTCGTCATTTTTCGCGACTGTGTCGGAATTGGCTGAAAATTGACAGGTTGATCCGAAACAAAAATCACGCCAGGGGTAATTTCATCATTTTTCGCAACTGAGTCGGAATTTGCTAAAATTTGACAGGTTGATCGGAAACAAAAATCGCGCCGGGGGCAATTTCGTCATTTTTCGCGACTGTGTCGGAATTGGCCAAAATTTGACAGGTTGATCGGGAACAAAAATCGCGCCGTGGGAAATTTCGTCACTTTTCGCGAATGTGTCGGAATTGGCTAAAATTTGACAGGTTGATCGGGAACAAAAATCGCGCCGGGGGCAATTTCGTCATTTTTCGCGACTGTTTCGGAATTAGCTAAAATTTGACAGGTTCATCGGGAACAAAAATCGCGCCGGGGGCAATTTCGTCATTTTTTGCGACTGTGTCGAAATTTGCTAAAATTTGACAGGTTGATCGGAAACAAAAACCGCATCGGGGGTAATTTCGTCATTTTTCGAGACTGTGTCGGAATTGGCTGAAATTTGAAAGGTTGATTGGAAACAAAAACCGCGCCGGGGGCAATTTCGTCATTTTTCTCGACTGTGTCGGAATTGGCTAAAATTTGACAGCTTGATTGGGAACAAAAACCACGCCGGGGGCAATTTCGTCATTTTTCGCGACTGTGTCGGAATTGGTCAGAATTTGAAGGTTGATCGGAAACGAAAATCGCGCTGGGGGAAATTTCGTCATTTTTCGCGACTGTGTCGGAATTGGCAGAAATTTGAAAGATTGATTGGAAACAAAAACCGCGCCGGGGGCAATTTCGTCATTTTTCGCGACTGTGTCGGAATTGGCTAAAATTTGACAGCTTGATCGGGAACAAAAACCACGCCGGGGGCAATTTCGTCATTTTTCGCGACTGTGTCGGAATTGGCCAGAATTTGACAGGTTGATTGGAAACGAAAACCGCGCTGGGGGAAATTTCATCATTTTTCGCGACTGTGTCGAAATTTGCTAAAATTTGACTTGTTGATCGTGAACAAAAACCGCGTCGGGGGCAATTTCGTCATTTTTCGCGACTGTGTTGGAATTGGCTACAATTTGACTGGTTGATCGGGAACAAAAACAGCTCCGGGGGTAATTTCGTCATTTTTCGCTACTGTTTTGGAATTGGCTACAATTTGAGTGGTTGATCGGGAACAAAAACAGCGCTGGGGGCAATTTCGTCATTTTTCGCGACTGTGCCGGAATTGGCCAAAATTTGACAGGCTGATGGAAACAAAAAACGCGCCTGGGGCAATTTCGTCATTTTTCGCGACTGTGTCGGAATTGGCTACAATTTGACCGGTTTATCGGAAACAAAGACCGCGCCGGGGGCAATTTCGTCATTTTTCTCGACTGTGTCGGAATTAGCTAAAATTTGACAAGTTGACCGGAAACAAAAACTGTGTCGGGGGCACTTACGTCATTTTTCGCGACTGCGTCGGAATTGGATCAATTTGACAGGTTGATCGGGAACAAAAATCGCGCCATTGGCAATTTCGTCATTTTTCTCGACTGTGTCGGAATTGGATAAAATTTGACAAGTTGATCGGAAACAAAAATCGCGTCGGGGGCAATTTCGTCATTTTTCGCGATTTTGTCGGAATTGGCTCAAATTTGACAGGTTCATCGGGAACAAAAACCGCGCCAGGGGCAATTTCGTCATTTTTGTCGATTGTGTCGGAATTGGCTAAAATTTGATAGGTTGATCGGGAACAAAAGCCGCGCCGGGGGCAATTTCGTCATTTTTCGCGACTGTGTCGAAATTGGTCAAAATTTGACAAGTTGATTGGGAACAAAAATCGCGCCGGGGGCAATTTCGTCATTTTTCGCGACTGTGTCGGAATTGGCCACAATTTGAAAGGTTGATCGGGAATAAAAATCGCGCCGGGGGCAATTTCGTCATTTTTCGCGATTGTGTCGGAATTTGTTAAAATTTGACAGGTTGATCGGGAACAAAAATCGCACCGGGTGTAATTTCGTCATTTTTCGCGACTGTGTCGGAATTGGCCACAATTTGAAAGGTTGATCGGGAATAAAAATCGCGCCGGGGTCAATTTCGTCATTTTTCGCGATTGTGTCGGAATTTGTTAAAATTTGACAGGTTGATCGGGAACAAAAATCGCGTCGGGGGCAATTTCGTCATTCTTCTCGACAGTGTCGGAATTGGCCAAAATTTTACAGGTTGATCGAAAACAAAAACCGCACCGGGGGCAATTTCGTCATTTTTCGCGACTGTGTCGGAATTGGCCAAAATTTGACAGGCTGATCGGGAACAAAACCCACGCCGGGGGCAATTTCATCATTTTTCGCGACTGTGTTGGAATTGGCTACAATTTGACAGGTTGGATCGGGAACAAAAACCACGGCGGGGGCAATTTGGTCATTTTTCGCGACCGTGTCGAAATTGGCTAAAATTTGACAGGTTCATCGGGAACAAAAAACGCGCCTGGGGCATTTTTCGCGACTGTGTTGGAATTGGCTACAATTTGACAGGTTGGATCGGGAACAAAAACCACGGCGGGGGCAATTTGGTCATTTTTCGCGACCGTGTCGAAATTGGCTAAAATTTGACAGGTTCATCGGGAACAAAAAACGCGCCTGGGGCATTTTTCGCGACTGTGTTGGAATTGGCTACAATTTGACAGGTTGGATCGGGAACAAAAACCACGGCGGGGGCAATTTGGTCATTTTTCGCGACCGTGTCGAAATTGGCTAAAATTTGACAGGTTCATCGGGAACAAAAAACGCGCCTGGGGCATTTTTCGCGACTGTGTTGGAATTGGCTACAATTTGACAGGTTGGATCGGGAACAAAAACCACGGCGGGGGCAATTTGGTCATTTTTCGCGACCGTGTCGAAATTGGCTAAAATTTGACAGGTTCATCGGGAACAAAAAACGCGCCTGGGGCATTTTTCGCGACTGTGTTGGAATTGGCTACAATTTGACAGGTTGGATCGGGAACAAAAACCACGGCGGGGGCAATTTGGTCATTTTTCGCGACCGTGTCGAAATTGGCTAAAATTTGACAGGTTCATCGGGAACAAAAAACGCGCCTGGGGCATTTTTCGCGACTGTGTTGGAATTGGCTACAATTTGACAGGTTGGATCGGGAACAAAAACCACGGCGGGGGCAATTTGGTCATTTTTCGCGACCGTGTCGAAATTGGCTAAAATTTGACAGGTTCATCGGGAACAAAAAACGCGCCTGGGGCATTTTTCGCGACTGTGTTGGAATTGGCTACAATTTGACAGGTTGGATCGGGAACAAAAACCACGGCGGGGGCAATTTGGTCATTTTTCGCGACCGTGTCGAAATTGGCTAAAATTTGACAGGTTCATCGGGAACAAAAAACGCGCCTGGGGCATTTTTCGCGACTGTGTTGGAATTGGCTACAATTTGACAGGTTGGATCGGGAACAAAAACAGCGTTGGGGGCAATTTCGTCATTTTTCGCGACCGTGTCGAAATTGGCTGAAATTTGACAGGTTGATTGGAAACAAAAACCACGGCGGGGGCAATTCCGTCATTTTTCGTGACTGTGTCGAAACTGGCCAAAATTTGACAGGCTGATCGGAAACAAAAAACGCGCCTGGGGCAATTTCGTCATTTTTCGCGACTGTGTCGGAATTGGCTAAAATTTGACCGGTTTATCGGAAATAAAGACCTCGCCGGGGGCAATTTCTTCATTTTTCTCGACTGTGACGGAATTAGCGAAAATTTGACAAGTTGACCGGAAACAAAAACTGCGTCGGGGGCAATTACGTTATTTTTCGCGACTGCTTCGGAAGTGGATCAAATTTGACAGGTTGATCGGGAACAAAAACCGCGCCGGGGGCAATTTCGTCATTTTTCTCGACTGTGTCGAAATTGGCTAAAATTTGACAGGTTGATCGGGAACAAAAATCGCGCCGGGGGCAATTTCGTCATTTTTTGCGATTT
>NW_019265930.1:0-246 GCF_002742605.1 Olea europaea var. sylvestris | reverse complement strand
AACAGCGCCGGGGGTAATTTCGTCATTTTTCGCGACTGTGTCGGAATTGGCCCAAATTAGACAGGCTGATCGGAAACAAAAACCGCGCTGAGGGCAATTTAGTCATTTTTCGCGACTGTGTCGAAATTGACAAAAATTTGACTGGTTGATCGGGAACAAAAACCGCGCCGGGGGCAATTTCGTCATTTTTCTCGACTGTGTTGGAATTGGCTACAATTTGACTGGTTGATCTGGAACAAAAACAGC